>NC_057800.1:277848179-278148179 GCF_018294505.1 Triticum aestivum | reverse complement strand
GCCCTGCTAGCCTTTGGTGGGAAAACTTTGAGGCTATGCGCCCAGTCGGCCAAATCACTACTTGGGCTGAATTCAGTGAGGCTTTCCGTGAGCATCACATCCCGGAAGGTCTCATAGATCGCAAGAGGGAAGAGTTCTGCAATTTCACCCAAGGAAGACTGACTGTGGATGCATATAGTCATGAATTTGGGAATCTGGCACGATATGCTCCTGAAGAGGTATCCACCGACGCTAAGAAGCAGGCAAGGTTCCGCAAGGGACTTAGCCCTGAGCTTCGCCGCGATCTTCGTCTGCACGAGTGCACCTCCTTTTAGAAGTTGGTCAATAAAGCCATCAGTGCTGAGACAGGCCAGTCTGACTATGACGCTTCATGCAAGCACTATCGTGATTTTGGTTCTTCATCCGGCTCGGGATCTCAGAAGCGCTGGGTGTGGATTCCAAGCACGGCACTGCCACCCAGGCTCATTCCGAGGCCACCCTTCGAGGCACCTCGCCCCAACCAGCAGTTTGCACCGTCTAAGCCCTATGGTGGCCCCGCTGCTAATGCTGCTCCATGCCCCAATGTTGTGACATGTTTCAAGTGTGGAGAGCTGGGTCACTACAGTCGAGAGTGTCCCCAGAACAACAACCCCAATCAGTCTGGAAAGTCCGTTGGCCGTGGTAAGCCAGCGGGAAAGACCTTCTATGCCAAGCCAGCCACCACTGCACGTGGCCATGTCAACTATGTCACAGCTGAGGAGGCTCATGAGGATCCTAACGTCGTCCTTGGTACGCTCCTTGTTAATTGCCATCAGACATCTGTTCTTTTCGATACTGGAGCATCTCATTCATTCATATCTGAGAACTATGCTCGATTGCATAACACGACATTCTGTGACATGCCCACTTCCATGGTAATTCAAACTTCGGGTTCCAAATGGCAAACTTCTAGAGTAAGCCATGGGAACGAAATTCTTGTCAATAGACTTGTCTTCCTTGCATCTTTAATAGCTCTCAAGTCCTCGGACATAAACATCATCTTGGGTATGGACTGGATGTCAGCTCATTATGCTCAGATTGATTGTGCCACTAGAACCGTTCAACTTACTCACCCATCGGGCAAGACAGTCAATGTCTTAACTCGAGTGTCCAAGCGCCAGCTTTACTCCCTAAATGCAAACCCCCTTCCAGACCTTGAAGATATTCTGGTAGTCCGAGACTTCCCGGATGTCTTTCCAGAAGAACTGCCAGGTGTTCCACCTGACAGGGATGTCGAGTTTGTGATAGACCTTGTCCCAGGAACCGTTCCAATTTCTAGAAGACCCTATAAGATGGCACCCTTAGAACTAGTCGAGCTTAAGAACCAACTCGATGAGTCCTTGAAAAAGGGTTTCATCCGTCCTAGTTCCTCTCCTTGGGCTTTCCCCGTCCTCTTCGTCAAGAAGAAGGATGGAACGGATCGGATGGTTGTAGATTACTGACCTGTCAACTTGGTCACTATCAAGAACAAGTATCCGCTTCCCAGGATCAACGATCTGTATGACCAGCTCGCTGGATCCTCAGTCTTTTCCAAGATGGATTTGAGGTTGGGCTACCATCAAATCAAAATCATAAACGGGGACATTCCCAAAACGGCCTTTGTTACTCGTTATGGCCAATACGAGTACACCGTCATGTCCTTCGGTTTAACCAATGCCCCAGCCACTTTCTCTCGGTTAATGAACTCAGTCTTCATGGAGTATTTGGATAAATTCATCATGGTATACCTCGATGATATACTCATCTACACCAAGAATGAAGAGGAATATGCCGAACATCTAAGGCTGGTATTGACGAAACTTCGAGAGCATCGCCTTTATGCCAAATTCTCCAAGTGTGAATTTTGGTTGCCAGAAGTGACCTATTTAGGCCATGTAATCTCTGGTAAGGGTATTGCTGTCAATCCCGAGCGAGTTCAAGCCATCCTTGATTGGACTCCACCTGAGACGGTCAAGCAAGTTTGAAGCTTCCTTGGCTTAGCGAGTTATTGTCGCCGCTTCGTCGAGAATTTCTCCAAGGTTGCTAAACCCCTAACTGAACTCCTCAAGAAAGATAAAAAGTTCGAGTGGACCCCACAGTGCGAGTTTAGCTTTCAGGAACTGAAAAGACGCCTGACATCTGCTCCCGTACTGGTACCACCAGATTTCTCCAAGGACTTTATTATCTATTGAGACGCCTCGCGACAAGGACTAGGTTGCATACTCATGCAAGATCGTCAGGTAATTGCCTATGCCTCACGGCAATTACATCCACATGAGGAAAACTATCCCACACATGACCTAGAGCTTGCAGCTATAGTCCATGCACTTAAAACTTGGCGACATTACCTTCTCGGTAATCGTTGCGAGATCTTCACCGATCACCAAAGTTTGAAATATATCTTCACCCAACCGGATTTGAATCTCAGGCAAAGACGTTGGGTTGAGTTGATCTCGGATTACGATTTAGGAATAACTTATACCCCGAGCAAAGCCAATGTCATGGCTGATGCGCTAAGTCGTAATATTGTAACAACCTGATGTTACAACAGAGTCAACCACTTCTCCACGAGGAATTTCGTAAGCTTAATCTTCACATTGTTCCTCAAGGATTCCTATCCACCCTGGTGGCGAAGCCTAACCTTATGGATCAGATCATAACCACCCAGCGGTATGATAAGGGCATATCCCGGATTAAGGAAAACATTGCTAGCGGAGTTGCTAAAAGTTTTTCCATGGATGAGCGAGGTGTTATCTTCTTCGAGAACCGCTTGGTGGTTCCCAAGAAACAACATATACATCAGTTGAATCTTAAGGAAGCTCATGAATCCCCTCTCACCATTCATCCCGGTAGTACTAAAATGTATCAAGACCTACGCCAGAGGTTTGGGTGGACTAGGATGAAGAGAGAAATTGCTCAATACATTGCTAGTTGCGACGTCTGTCGTCGTGTTAAAGCAGAGCATCAACGGCCTGCTGGCACCCTTCAACCTTTGGCTATTCCTGAGTGGAAATGGGATAAAATCAGTATGGATTTCATTACTGGGTTTCCTAGGACCAAGAGAGGGAATAATGCTATCTTCGTCATGATCGATCGTCTTTCCAAAGTAGCCCATTTCCTACCTGTTCATGACAGTATCACCGCTAGCCAACTAGCTGAATTATACATCTCCCAAGTAGTGTCTCTTCATGGTGTCCCATTGGAAATTAACTCAGACCGTGGGAGTCTCTTCACCTCTCGATTTTGGGAAAGTTTCCAAAATGATATGGGAACTCGTCTCTCTTTTAGCACCGCCTTCCACCCCCAATCAAGTGGTCAAGTAGAGCGAGTAAATCAAATTCTGGAAGATACCATTCACGGAGTTTTCTTATAACAATAGTTATCAAGCTAGCTTGGGCAAAGCTCCTTTCGAAGTTCTCTATGGACGAAAATGTTGAACGCCTCTTAACTGGTCAGAAACCGAGGAAAGACAACTCTTTGGCCCGGATATGATTCAGGAAGCAGAAGAGCAGGTTCGCGTTATTCGTGAGAAATTGAAAACAACCCAATCTCGTCATAAGAGCCAATATGATCGTAAACATGAGCTCATGACCTATGAAGTCGGCGAGAAGGCTTACCTTCGGGTTACTCCGTTAAAGGGAACCCATTGTTTCGGTATCAAAGGCAAATTGGCTCCTCGATACATTGGACCCTTTCGCATTCTTGCCAAACGAGGAGAAGTTGCCTACCAATTGGAACTACCTCCGCATCTTTCTAGAGTTCACGATGTCTTCCACATTCTCAACTCAGGCGTTGCTTCGCGGATCCTATCCGTGGAGTGGACCACGAAACGCTTGATCTACAAGATAATCTCTCATATCGGGAATATCCCGTTTGTATCCTTGATCAAGCCGAGCGTACCACTCGACGCCATAACATCAAGTTTCTCAAGGTTCAATGGTCACACCATTCCGAGAAAGAAGCCACTTGGGAAAGGGAGGATCATCTTCGACTCGAGTACCCCACCTTCTTCCCAACAGATCCTAAATCTCAGGACGAGATTCTTTTGAGTGGGGGTGAGTTGTCACACCCTAGCAAGTTCATGAATTAGAGTGTTTGCATCATGTTTAATTCTCCCAGAAAGATGAAATGGGGATAATAGAACCCCCAGCACCCCCTTAAACCAACTAGGGTTTACTAAAATTGGTTTCAATGAACCCAAAATGCCCTTCAACAAAATGTTCATCATTTCTCGATTGGGCTAAAACCCCTGGCAAAAATGGTACACTCTTTTCTAGGACATTCTGGATTTTTTTTTTGAATTAAATCATAAGTATTTGAATTTGGACATTTAAATGCTATAAAATACTTTAAATGCTCAAATAATTCTGGAAATAAGTGTGGGCTGTTGGAAATAATCTAAATAGAGCCTATGATTATTTTCAGGATTTTTGTAAGTGCCTAACTATTTTTAATAAAGCCACAAAGTTACAGAAATAATAGAAAATCAATAAAAACAGAAAATGGAGAGAGAGAGAGAGAGAAACCCACTTGGGCCTTCTTACCTGGCGCGCCTGTAGCCCAAATGGCCGGCCCAGCACGGCCTAGTCCATGTGGTCGTGCCAGTCGTCCCCTTCCTTGGGACAGAAGGACGACGGGCGCGTGCCCGACGCGCGCGCACCACCGAGCGCCACCTCCTGCTTGCCGCTTCGCCGCTGGACGGGCTAGACGGCCTCCACGTCGCGCCCCCGACCCCCTGGACACCTCACACTCCTCCCCCTTCTCTCTCCCTCGCTCCCCCGAAGCCATGGCCGACGCAGCCGCCGCCGTCTTGCCGCCGTAGCCGTAGCCACCGTCGTCCCCATGCCGCCCCACCGTGTCCACGAGCTCCGCCGCATCTCCCTCGACCTCCTCGCTAAGCTACGCAACGCCAGAAGCCCTGTAACATCTTCCTCGACCTCTTCTTCAACCTTCGAGCTCCGAGAACACCGGCGACCCCGCGCTCGACTCGCTGCCTCCCCGAGCTCTCTGAGGCCACCGCTGCACTCGCCGTGAGCTCCTCTCTCTTCTCCCCCTAGCCACGTCGCTCGAGCTACCCCCTAACCCCGTTGGCCATCACGGCCGAGAGCTCGGCTCCGCCGGCCATGTCGCCGTCGTAGCCACAGACGTGTAAGCTCGAATCCGAGCGCGTCACCGCACTCACCACGTCCCCAGGAACCCAACGCACCACCCCACATGCCTCGTCGTGCCCCATAGCCTCGGGTTCATCTTCACCCGACTCCGGCCGCCGCCAAACTCATCGCCGGAGTCGTTTCCAGCAACCCCGAGCCCTACTACTGCCACCAAAAGTTGCGGCTTGCTCCCAGCAACGCGTAGAGCCTCTCCGCTGCGCAAATGGTCGTCTGTGGGCGTTTTCCGAAGCCTCCGCCGCGTCTGGCCTCGCCGGCGGTTAAACGCCGGTGGGTTTGACCCATTGACTTTGACTGGGTGGGCCCAGGTTGACTCCCCTGAGTCTATGACAAGTGGGCCCCCCTCTGCTAATTAACCTAGGGTTAGCACTGACTAATTTTAGTTAGTTTAGGTCACTGACATGCGGGCCCATGCCCCACTGACAGTTTAGTTAGTGTTAATTTAACCCTGTTAATTAGATGTTTCATTGACGTGTGGGTCCCAGCTGTCAGGTTTGACCTGGGCTGGCGCCTTTGACTCGCTCACGTCACAGTGACGTAGTACTGACGCAGTTATTTAATTTCTGGGTTTATTCTTATATAGGAAATTTCAGAAATTAGCCAAAACTTCTAAAAATCATAGAAAATCAACCATAGCTCCAAATCAAACAAATTATATATGAAAAATGATCAGAAAAATTCAATATTTCCATCTGTAATGGTTTCATGCATGACAAAACACTTTAACCTTACTGTTTAGGTGAAACAAGCTAATACACTTATTATGCATAAGAACCTAAGCTTCCATTTGAATCTTTGATTCAAATGGATCTATTTCAACTTGTTTCACATTGCATTAGGCAGGACACCTCATTTTGCCATGTCATAGCATGCATCATATTGTTGCATATTGTCGTGTGTTGATTATATTCTGTGGTGTCTTTCGTGGTAGGTTATGCCTCCGAGGATATCTCCGAGTATCCAACTGAAGGGCAGTACCCTACTACTACTCCATCAGGCAAGCAGCCACATTGATCATATCGATACAATCCCATGTTCTCGCCTCTGCTCTCATTTGCTGCATTAAGACAACAACATTTCAAACTGCTGTGTGCTACGGTAGTTGAACCCTTATCCTCTGCATGACCTGTCATTGCCACAGTAACTAGATGAAACCCACTAGCATGTGTAGGAGTTGATTGAGCCATGTATGTGTTTCCTACCTTGCTATGTCTGCTATGCTTAGAGTTGTGTCAGGTCTGGTTCATCTGGGCGATGGGCTAGAGTGAAATGATTATGTCGGTAATGTGAGAGATGTGTTAAACATGATTTGGTAAAGGTATTGATGAGAGGCCATGTAGGAGTACATGGTGGGTTGTTTCATTCAGGTCGTCCCTAAGAACTGAGATCTGTATGTGTGATTTAAGAATCAGCTACTACCATGCATTGGGATCCTTAATTGACCCTCTCGGCTTCTTAATCACCCTAGTACTCTGTCCAGGAGTTGCAATTAGTTTCTGGTGTTTGTAGGTTATGTGTTGGCGGCCGTGCATAGCGCTGACCCTAGGGGTGGGCTATGATGCGGTAGATACACCGTGGCACGGTGTACCGAGTCACCCGTTTGGTGTCTCGGGAACCCTGTTCACATTGTTCGGGGCCGTATGTGGAAACCTCAGCCAGACTCCCTGCGGATGGAACTTGGATAGGCGATAAACCTGGACTAGAGACTTGAGTGTTTAGGTAGGCCGTGGCCGACACCCTCGTTGGGCTTCCGATTGAAGGTTGCCGAGTACATGTCGTCTAAACGACGGTAAGTGGTGAGAGCGTGTATGAAGAAGTACACCACTGCAGGGTTAACATCATCTATTCGAATAGTCGCGTCCGCGGTAAAGGACTCCTTGGTTGCCTATACAGTTCATAGACAAGTTAATGGTTACTACTAAAAGACTCAAGATAAGTGTGAGTACCGAGGATGGCCCTCTCGTAGGATGACGAGGGAGGATCCCCGGTGGAGTATTGTGTTGGTGATTAGTGGACTCGTGTGCGAAAACTATTTTACTAGTGGTGTCTCGTAGGATAGCTTAGCCAAGAGTCAAAGCTGGCTTGCTGCAATAACTCCACCACCTTCTTGAGAATGAGCATGTATAGTAGGTTCTGTTGTAAAACTTGTTGAGTACCTTTGTACTCATGTTTGCTTTGATTACTGTTTTCAGACGACAACATCGCCCCCTCCGATGGGTTTTATGTAGACCTCGACGTCGATGAGTAACTTGCCACCCAGGTGGTGATCCTGGCCATGGAGGGCCCTATGTAGATAGACAGGCTTCGAGAAGCCTTCTTTCTTTCTAGTGTCTGTACTCAGACTATTTGCTTCCGCATGTGCTTGTATGCTTGTATGACTTGAGTGTCGGGTCATGTGACCCCTACCTGTATGAACATGTTATGTATGGCTCTTTGGAGCCTTTAAATAAAGTACTTGAGTTGTAGAATTTTGTTGTGATGCCATGTTGTATTTGCACATATCGAGCATATTGTGTGTATGATTGAAATGCTTGGTATGTGTGGGATCCGACAATCTACTTGTTTATCCTTGGTAGTCTCTCTTATGGGGAAATGTAGTCTAGTGCTCCTCGAGCCATAGTAGTCCGCTACAGCCCAGTTCACCGGAGTTCTGCTAGCCCAGCACTACTCCTCAGGACACTTGACTGGCCGGCATGTGTTTCACTTCGTTCCTATGTCTGTCCCTTCGGGGAAATGTCACGCGGTGACTTCCGGAGTCCTGCCTAGCCTGTTACAGCCCGGGTTCCCCGGAGTCCTGTTAGCCCAGTGCTACAGCCCGGATTCACTCGCTGATGACCGACACGCTCGATGTGATTCATGTATGCGTGTCCCCATAGGTCTGAGCTGCTTTGGGTTCATGACTAGCCATGTCGGCCCGGGTTCTCTGTCATATGGTTGCTAGCGACACTATCATATACGTGAGCCAAAAGGCGCAAACGGTCACGGGCCATGGTAAGGCGACACCCGTGCGGATACCGTGCGTGAGGTCGCAATGTGATATGAGGTGTTACTGGCTAGATCGATGTGACTTGGAATCGGGGTCCTGACAGTCTGGACCGGCCTCGCCTAGGCCCAGCGCCACCTCTTTCCTGCAGCCCACAGAGCTGGCCCAGTTGTTGTTGGCCGAGCGTGAGCAGTTCCCCGCAGCCCAGTCCGCCTCGGATTCAGCCCATGTCATGTTTTTTTCCGTTCTATGAATTTGTCCTTTTATCCAGAGTTTACGGTTTCACAGAAAAACCCCTAGTCTTCATGCATATAATAACTTATGAATAATGCATCATATGTAATAACTTTATATATGAAACTTTACTAGAATTTCATCTAGTTTAATAATATCCAACTTTCAATCATGTTTGACATGGTTAAAATGATGTTTGCTTATATTTTGCCTATTGCCATGCTAGAATGATTTAATTCATAAATAATTAACCGTAGCTTGGATTTATTTAATCTTCATATGTAAATGGGGTAAAAAAATGCCTAGTTTAACATGGTGGCATTACTTTGCATGTTTAACAACTCTAAAAATAGGCTTTAGGGCAGATCAGTACCAAACCTAATATATGCATATGAGGATTTTCCGGAATTGTTGTTTGTTGTTCCGGCCTCATTTAAACTTTCCTAGTTAAGTAGTTTTATTATGCTTCACCTCTTGCCATGCTAACTAACATTTAATTGTGTTGAGTACATAAACGGGAGAGAACTAAATAAGTCATGTGGTGTTCCGTCAACATGCAACTCGTTGCATATTGAGCTCCACTTAATTTGTACTTTTGTTTGTGCACTCTGCCATGCCTCATTAAACCGGACATGCATCATACTTGGTTGTGCATCATGCCATGTTTATGTGATGGTTGTTTACTATGTTGTTTGCTTCTTTCCGGTGTTGCTTCTTCGGGTTAGTTCCGATAACGTCGCGTTTGTGAGGATCCGTTTGACTATGTCCGTTTGTCTTCTTCATGGACCCGTTCTTCTTCCTTGCGGGATCTCAGGCAAGATGACCATACCCTCGAAATCACTTCTATCTTTGCTTGATAGTTGCTCGCTCTTTTGCTATGCCACGATACCTACCACTTGCTATATCATGCCTCCCATATTGCCATGTCAAGCCTCTAACCCTCCTTTCCTAGCAAGCCGTTGTTTGGCTATGTTACCGCTTTGCTCAGCCCCTCTTATAGCGTTGTTAGTTGCAGGCGAAGTTGAAGTTTGTTCCTTGTTGGAACATGGATATGTTGGGATATCACAATATCTCTTATTTTAATTAATGCATCTATATACTTAGTAAAGGGTGGAAGGCCCGGCCTTATGCCTGGTGTTTTGTTCCACTCTTGCCGCCCTAGTTTCCGTCATACCGGTGTTATGTTCCTTGATTTTGCGTTCCTTACGCGGTTGGGTGTTATGGGGACCCCTTGACAGTTCGCTTTGAATAAAACTCCTCCAGCAAGGCCCAACCTTGGTTTTACTTTTGCCTCACCACCACCTACTTTTCCCTTGGGAGTCGCGCTCCCGAGGGTCATCTTTATTTTAAGCCCCCCGGGCCAGTGCTTGTCTAAGTGTTGGTCCGAACTAGAGTCCTTTGCAGCGCCACCTCGGGGAAACTCGAGGTTTGGTTTTAGTTGTACGGAGCGCTCATCCGGCGTGCCCTGAGAACGAGTTATGTGCAGCTCCTATCAGGATTTGTCGGCATAGTGGGTGGTCTTGCTGGTATTGTTTTACCATTGTCAAAATGTCTTGTAACCGGGATTCCGAGTCTGATCGGGTCTTCCTGGGAGAAGGAATATCCTTCGTTGACCGTGAGAGCTTGTGATGGGCTAAGTTGGGACAGCCCTGCAGGGTTTTGAACTTTCGAAAGTCGTGCCCGCGGTTATGGGCAGATGGGAATTTGTTAATGTCCGGTTGTAGAGAACTTGACACTTAACTTAATTAAATTGCAGCAACCGCGTGTGTAGCCGTGATGGTCTCTTCTCGGCGGAGTCCGGGAAGTGAACACGGTTCTTGTGTTATGCTTGAATGTAAGTAGCTTCAGGATCACTTCTTGATCACTTCTAGTTCACAATCGTTCATTGCTTCTCTTCTCGCTCTTATTTGCGTATGTTAGCCACCATATATGCTTAGTGCTTGTTGCAGCTCCACCTCATTATCCCTTTCCTACCCATAAGCTTAAATAGTCTTGATCTCGCGGGTGTGAGATTGCTGAGTCCTCGTGGCTCACAGATACTTCCAAACAGTTGCAGGTGCCGATGATACCAGTGCAGATGACGCAACTGAGCTCAAGTGGGAGCTCGATGAAGATTGTGGTCGTTGTGTTGTTTCGCTTCCAGTTGATCAGTAGTGGAGCCCAGTCGGGTCGATCGAGGATCTAGCATTTGGGGTTGTCTTTCTTTATTTTGGTTCCGTAGTTGGACCTTGATTGTATTCTGGATGATGTATGTTTAATCTTGTATTTGTGTGAAGTTGCGATTGTAAGCCAACTCTTTATCCCTTTTTCTTATTCAGTACATGGGATTGTGTGAAGATTACCCCTCTTGCGACAAACCTACCATGCGGCTATGCCTCTAAGTCGTGCCCCGACACGTGGGAGATATAGCCGCATTGTGGGTGTTGCAGCCTCCCTCTCATCAGGTGTATTACATCGCGCCGCAAGCCTACGTGGCGCCCTACGGGCCCCTCTCCTATGGACAGTCGCCTCAGCTAGGAGGGCTGCCACTGCTGCCCCTGATTGCGTCGCCGTCGCAGCCTGCCCTCCCACCCGCGCCATGGGACCCGGCGCTCCTGGCGGCCCTGCACTTCGCTCCCTCTCCGTCCACCTACGCTAGCAGCGGCGACTGGTATATGGATACTGGAGCTACCGCGCATATGGATGCTCATCCCGGTAACCTCCACACCTCCTACCTCGTCCACACCTCCGCTCGCATCACCGTCGGCTTCCCATTACTCTTATAGGACATGCATCTTTTCCATCCACATCTACTCCGTTGTCATTATCTAACATCTTAGTTTCTCCTGATCTTATTAAAAATCTTGTCTCTATTCGTTCTTTTACACGTGAAAATCCTATTACCGTTGAGTTTGACGAGTGTGGTTTTTCTATTAAGTACACTCGTACCCGGATGGTACTCCACCGATGTGACAGCCCCGGCGAGCTCTACCCGGTCCACCTCACCGCCTCCACCACCTCCGCCACCCCAGTCGCCCTCGCCACCAGTGTGGATCTCTGGCACGCTCGCTTGGGTCATCCCAACCCCGCCACCCTTCGTCATATACTTCGGAGTTCTTCTTTCACGTGTAATAAGATCGATGATCACTCTTGTCATGCATATCGCCTCGGCAAACATACTCGTCTTCCTTTTAGGGCGTCTTCTCATGTTGCATCGTACCTGTTTGAGTTAATTCATAGTGATCTTTGGACCTGTCCAGTTGCAAGTAATATGTGATATCTTTATTACCTTGTCATTCTTGATGATTTTGTGCACTATGTGTGGACCTTCCCGTTGCGGCGTAGGTCCGATGCTATCTCCATCTCTCCGAATTTTACTCCTATGTTCTCACGCAGTTTGGTCGTCCCATCCTTGTGTTTTAGATCGATAACGGGAAGGAGTTTGATAACTTAGTTGTTCATACTCTCCTCACCACACATGGCACGACTTTTCGTCTCACATGCCCGTACACTTCGCAACAGAACGGTCATGCGGAGCACACCCTCCGCACTCTCAATGCCTGCGTTCGGATGCTTCTCTTTCATGCCAATGTGCCCCCGCGCTTTTGGCCGATGCTCTCGTCACTGCATCACTCCTCATTAACATCCATCCCTGTCGTACTCACGGGAACTTTGCACCTCATCATCTCCTCTTCGGTGCACCACCCTCTTATGATAGGCTTCATATTTTCAGTTGTCTCTGCTATCCTAGCATCGCCGCCACTGCGCCACATAATCTTGCACCCCGCTCTGCGCATGCATCTTCCTCGGCTACCCACCTAACACTAAATCTACCGCTGCTACGACCCGGTCTCCCATCGAGTATTCACCTCCCGACATGTTTACTTTGATGAGAAGGGTTTTCCTTTTCAGCAGTAGGTACCTCTCGTCGCCCCGTCGCCGCTGGCCACCGGCGGCCCTTCGGCGACCCTGTCAGGTGGACGGCCCAGCTCGGCTCTCGAACCGCCCCCGGGCTTTGGCGGTCCCCGCGCCGTGGGACGAGCTGCGCTTCGCGCCCTCATGCCTCCTTCGCTGTCACCGCCGGCGCCTTCCCCGGCTGCCTCGGGTGCCGCCCCTTCGCCGCCGCCTCGTAGGCGCTCTCGCCCGCGGCCTCACCAACCGCCTCGCCAGCAGCCTCACTGGCCCTGGCGCCCTCGCCGATCGCCTCGCCGGCCTCAGCAGCCCCCTCGAGCCTCATCCCAGAGTTGCCATCTCGCCCCCTCACTCGTGCTCGAGCCGGCGTTCACCGCCCGAGTCTTCGGTACTCCAGCGACGAGTATCTCCTCGCTGCCTCCACCACCGAGCCATCCCCGATTCCTGTGTCTGCCAGAGCAGCCCAACGTGATCCTCACTAGCTTGCTGCGATGCAGGAAGAGCTCGACGCTCTTCAGCGGAACCGTACCTGGACACTGGTTCTCCAGACTTCTCGCGCCAACGTCATCAGCGGCAAGTGGGTCTTTTATCATAAGACCCGCTCGGATGGTACACTTGAGCGCTACAAGGCTCGTTGGGTGGTCCGTGGGTTTCGGCAGCGTGCTGGCATCGACTTCACTGAGACGTTTGCACTGGTTGTCAAATCGGGCACGATCCGCATCGTCCTCCAGCTGGCGGTCTCCCGAGGCTGGCCGGTTCATCAGATGAATGTCTCCAACGCCTTCCTTCATGGCCATCTTGAGGAGCAGGTTTACTGTGAGCAGCCCACCGGTTTCGTCGACGCCTCTCATCCCAGGCATGTGTGCTTGTTGTCTTGGTCTCTATACGGTCCCAGGCATGTGATGACTAAGGGACTGCCTACTTCCACCTTCGAGGAGTTTCATTCCAGTCTATGCGTCTCTGGAAACGTTTCGACTGCGGGGGGGTGAATATATTGTGTGTGTGTGTGTGTATTGTGTCTTGGGCCCACCTCCTCTCCTGTATAGTTGAGGTGGTGGCCCCATCCTGTACATCATATATACGTGCCTGGTGCACCGATCAATGCAATTGTGTTGTACGGCCTATTCTAGTCTTCTACACCGAAGATTTTGCGTGCACTCGTGACTTACCCCTTCGCCCTCTCCTTCAAGAGGACAGGCGGCTAGGGTTTCTGTCTACCATCGGCGGTGCCATCGATCTACCTCTTCTCATATGACCTTAGGGCCATGGGACCTCGTTGCATCTAGGCCCTTGCCGGTGGGAGGGCTTCGTTTTTATATGTTTCTTTGAGTTTTGCTAGGGTTTGTCATGTTTAGAAAGGCGAGACGGCGGCGGCTCCCTGAAGATGAAATAAGGTTCTCCACTCTTAGCCCCCGTCTGAGTGATGTGTCTAGTATCGTCGGAGGGCGTGTGGAGGTGTCTCCGACGGATCTCGCGGGATTGGGTCAGTGGTTGTCTTGGTGGATTCGCTCGGATTCGGTCTTCGTTCGTCTACATCAGTGTGTCTTCATGTTGTTCTGGTGCGCTGGTTTTATGGGGTCTTAACACGACGACTTTCCAGTTGTCTATTAGACAAGTTTTGCCCGGCTACATGAGGGAGAGGTGATGACGGCAGCACCTTCGGCTCGTTTCAGTGCTTATAGTCATCATTGGGTGGTTCACGGATCTAGATGCAATTTTATAGATCTAGATACAATTTTATTATTTCTAATGTTCGTTGTAGTGTCATGATTATTGATGAAATAAATCAAAAGTTCGGCAGGAAAAAATGGGTTAGATAAAATAAATCAAAAGTTTGCCGGGAAAAAATGGGTTAGGTGCCGACGGGATACTCGTCCGGATTGGCAACGAGTAGTCTCATCCAAGCAATGTGATGCGGTGGGACTCGGGGCAACAGTGACGAGAATGAAGCGGGCATACTCCGGACCTGGGACGCCGACAACAATTGCTTTGAACCTAGGACACCGGCAACAATTGCTTCGAACCCGCGATGGCAATGGACAGCCGATAAAAGGGGAACTAGATTCTCTAACATCACGAAGGGATGTAACGGAAGCTACAGTATCCTGACATCCCTTCTTCACATCCATATGATTAAACTTAAAATGACTTAAATTAATTTGTAAATTACAAATCTATTGTATACATTTACAAAAATTACATACAAACAAAATTATGGTGCAATAAAATTAATTTCAGATTTTATTTTCTATAAACAGTAATTGTGCAGTGTCTTTGCTAGTGTCCATAACATCACTTTGTCGTTTTGCACTAGAATTGCACTATAGCTACGTGTCATTCCTTCTTGATGTTAAAGGATCCGTTCCCGATAAAAGGGTGGTCATGATCCAGCAGAGAGAGGAGCTAGCACTGCCTCGAGAAAGTAATAGCCTAGGTGAACCATTACGACCACTTAGCAGTGGCATTTTGGTTGTCAATTCACAGTATTCCACTTCAATCTTGGTTAATCTAGCGCTTAAGAATTATAATCTCTAACATATCCCTAGACAACTTGTGGCAAGCAAAATGGTTTGCTATGAACCAGTCTGGCAAAAAGTGTCTACGAACAGTACTCTTAACTCTAATGGCATTAAAAAATGAGCCGAATGTTTAATTGCAGAGGTGTCAGAAAGCAAACAAGCCATAAACATCATTTAAGAAATAACCTTATAATTCATAATCAAAGTCCTTGGTAAAGTCCTATGGAAAAGCAAAATAATCTTAGCAGCTCGAAATAACAAATGGTTTGAAGATTCAGCACGGCGCCCAATGTTAAGATTGTTTCTCTGATACCATCATGATATCATTTGCTGTCGTGACAAACAACCAACCGATGACAAGAAAATTTGACGTCTGTGAGCCCTACTTGATGTACTGGGAGACCCACTTAAACCCATCGCCATAGCCCATCTTGCGGACAACGCTGCACATGAACACCTCAAGAGGCCGTACATTGGAGTCAACAAGATTCACCTTGCCCTTCCCAGTTGTGAAGTTGCTAAGGCCTAGGTGATACCGCAGCTCTTCTTCAGATGCTGCATATGGAATGTCAATCTTATTGCCAAGGATGAGAAATGGGACATTTGCCAAGGAATCATCAGAAAGGAGAGCATCAAGCTCCTTTTTTGATTCAGTAAACCGCTCCTTGTCATATGCATCTACCAAGTATACTACAGCATCAACCTGTTGGGACAAAAACAAAGTTAGCGGGAATATGAAGTGTCTTCACTCAGCGCATGAATAATGACGGGGCTATTTGGTAAAAAGAATATGCATATCCAACTATGCATGAGTATCCAAATAAGTTGGCACAGAGCAGCAGATGGAAACAGCAAATTTACCATAAATGTCCACACCGAATAATGCCTTGCTACAATTTAAGCGGAATGACATAGGGTGAGAAAAACTAAAAGGATAGGCCAATAAATAATTCAGTTCACTATCCAATAATAAGAGCAGCTGACCCTCATATTAAACTAAGGTACATGGGAGCTTAAACCACACATAGAACGAATTGTGATAACCAAATAATCAATATACCACTATGACAGCTAACAAACTGTTGCATTGTAGAAAACTACCAACTCCACACAGGTTTATGTGTTGTATGATGACTTAATACTGCCTGGTGAAAATCCTAGGATGCACTACCGGGGGCATGGTCAAAATGCAGGAGTACCACATGAACTTTGCAGAAAACTGCAACTATAATTCATAGATGATTTCTGTAGATTTCTCACTTCTCGAATGGGGCACAACAAATTGATTACGGAAAGCATAGATAATTCTGTTACATACCACCAAGTGCACATAGGATTTTAGCAAGGCAGTCTTTAAACTAAGTAGCAGAAGTGTCGTGAGAAGGCAAATGCAAATGCAAATGGAACACACAAAGAGAAGAATATTGCACATGGAACACGAGAATAGCTCAACAGTAATAAAACCTCAACATACGAAAATTCGTTTCTGAGTCCAGGCTCAGATGCTCTCAAAATCAAGGCCTTCAAGTCTTATCGAGATTGGCGATGCGTGTTTCATAATTGGCTGTATCTCTTCCGTATGGTCACTGCAAATAAAATTGGCCCAGCATTTATATCTGGTAGGTATCGTTATGAGACATCTGGTGCATTCTACCAAGAGAACCTAACGTCCTGAGTCGTGTCATGCAATAACGCACTATTGATAGCCCAAACAGCCACCTACCCATCCATCCCATTCTCACGTAGCATTACTGATCCAGGCTATTCCACCGATCTCGCTTCATTCCCCACATCCACATCGCCTTCCATGTCAGCCTCTGGATCCTCGTCCTCTAGGGCTGCACCGGCCTTCTCTCCTCTTCTACGAACAGATCCAGACCAACCTCGCTGAAAGAAGTGAGATCCATGGTGGCCGGTGCTCAGGTGGTGACTACAGAACGTAGGAAGAAGCCCCTCGGCAACCATGAGGCCCAACACGCTGGTCCCACGATGTCCTCAGTTTCCCCCCTTCCCCTGTGTCATGGATCTGGAGGTCATCGTGTCACCATCGCCGGCCACCACCGATGCTGCGGCAACTCTTACTCTCCTTGGCAGTAAAGGTGTGATGGAACCAGATAGACCTCGCTGTTGGTGTGGGCCTTGACGTGATCCTTCTTCACGACGTGGACAACAACGAGGGAAAAAGGATTCTACCAGTGCATCCGACATGACATAAGCATCTGTACACATTTGTTACTTGATTCTCTTCAGATTCATAATTTGTTCAGTGTAGTCGCATTCTGCTTTTCATCGTGTTCAACCACTCGTGTGCTTTTTTGTCTTCCAAGATGTTTATGCCACTAGAGTCAACACCCACCAACATGGCTAAGATGGATCAACATGTTTCTGCTCCATGTACCAGAATCCATTCATCTAAACTCTAAACAGCCGCCCAGGCTACGCAATAGGTCCACCGTATGCACCTGTTCACACAGGTATACAGGACTTCTACATGCAACATTCCTGTGACCTCAGATATCATTTCCCGAATCCCAAGAGCAGATGCAACGGACAGGATACCATGTGCATCTGAGCCTGGGCACCAAAACGCTCCTCTCTCTAGCATACATACATGAAATCTATTGGGTTTTTCTTAGCACAGATATGTGCACCAACCTTTAGAGTTCAAACTTGTTACATGCAGAACTACTTAGAAAGGTTGGCAATTCAGTGTTCCTTGAGTACTATTACAAAGGACAACATTAAAGTAACAACAGTCGCTCTTTTCAACAATTAAAGGCAGAGGATAGAAATGACGAGAAGGAATCATCTCTCAGATAGATCTGACTATTCAGCAAAGGCAGACTAATACAGATATTAGAAAAGATTGACGCTAACCTTTGCGTAGTAGTCCTTCCAGACCCGTCGAGCGATCTGGTGACCGCCGAGGTCGAAGGCTTTGAACTTGATCTTGCCGATGCTGAGCTCCTCGGACGTGGGGTGCTGCGTCGGCTGGTGCTGCACCAGCCGCTGCGTCAATTGAAACACACAGAAGCACGGGTCAGATCTACCAGATCGGATCAGATCCAGGGAGTGAGATCCCGTGTACGTACCTCGTCCTTGAGCATGTGGAGGAGAGTGGTCTTGCCGGCGTTGTCTAGGCCGAGGAAGAGGATCTTGGCCTCCTTCTGCCACAGGCCGAGGGAGGCCAGCACCCCGTAGAACCAGTCCCACAGGAACATCCTATCTGCTGGCCTTCTCCTACTCGCACACCCCTTCCACTGGGCTGGGTTTTCTGGGGTCTATCCTGGCGATGGCGGCGACAGAGATCGCCGGATGGATCTGGGGCTGGTGGGAGAACAAACCGGGGACGGACCGAGGGAGGCGAGGATGGATCTGAATCTCTCTCTCTCTTGCTGCCTACCTATTCTTTGCTTGGCTGGGATTGATTAAGACATTAACTGCTCGGCCTCGGCGTGAGAATTCAAGGGGCGAGGCGAGGTATGGTGGGCGCCATGCGTACTGCACGTGGGGCCGGCTTTCTCCTAATTCCTTCCAATCGATTTCTCTGCGAATTCGTCGTCCCATTTCCGCTATCTTTTTTCTTTTGAGGGAAAAAAATATCCCTATCTATTCTTTGATTCTTCAATTCTTTGAGGATCTCTAGATGTTTATTCCTAAATAGATACAAGCCACTTTTTTTTTCTTTACCGTGCAATCATGGGTCAGTTCTTTCAGAGTTTATGGTCGGGTGTGAAAATAAGTTGGCGCCTCCTCAGCTTATTCTACAAGTCTAATATAAAATTTTACTACTATTTATAAAAAGCCTACTAGTTAAGATTAACTAATAGAATAAACTAGATAAGGGACAACTTATTTCCACAACTGAATATGAGCCCAAAAGAACTGGTTCATGTCATATAAGCAAGTTATATGTTGAAAATATTAGCACTTTTCCGATTAGACTTATCCACGAGTAAACAGTAAACATGGCATAAAAGGTATCCATCTCATAGCAATAACTAAGCATACTAGCACGTATAGAACATAGAATCGAACCTTCTATGAGCATCACATATACGGTTAGCATAAGTACGAGTAAATGAGGGATGAACAGATCATACCCTCCGGTTGGCTAGGCCAACGCGGCGGCGGCGGCAGCAGCCTCGGCGTTGTCCGTGGCCTTCTTCTTAGCGGCGGCGGCGGCGGCCATGGTGTCGATGCAGAGGAAGTAGTGGAAGCAGAGGCGAACGGAGTTGGGGACGGATCGGGAGCAGTCACGTCGAGACGCTCCCCAAAAACCTTATTGCCGTTTTCCCGGGCAGGATCTCGAACGACAGGGTTCCGGAGGCACCTGCTCTCCCGACCAGCCGTGCACGCGGTCATCGGGATGGGATCGCCGGAGGCAGCACGGAGTGAGGAACAGTAGATGACGGCTAGGTCACGCGAGAGGGAGTGAGTGAACCGAACTAGGTTACTTCACTGGCCAGAGCCTTCTTATATAGTCCGTAAGGGAGAAAGTCGTGGGCCTTGCCGAGGCCCACGACCGAGTCGACCCACTCCCGGCAAGGGAGTCGTTGTTCCCGGCAAGGGTCACACTCTCGGCAAGGGAGTCAACGAATCCTGACAACGCGGGTCCCGGCAAGGGTCGCACCCCCGACAAGGGAGTCGACGAATCCCGGCAATGCAAGTCAGCCCACAGCCCAACATCTTGGACAGTGGCCCACATGTTAGCGACTCGTTAATTAATCCTTGATTAATTAATTCGTTCCTGAGCGGCAAAAATAAGCTTCGGCTCGGCTCATTCCCGCAACCCACGGCGCGCGCGTCGTGACGAGGCGGGCGGCGGAGGAGGAGGAGCGCGCGTGTACCACTCCTCTTCCCAAGCTCACAATGGCAAGTGGTAGAGCAGCCCTTATAAAGGGGTCTCAACTCTCTTCAACTAGCAAGGTGGGACTAAACTTCCCACCACCTGCCATCTCATGCATGGGCCTCAAGATTAACCAGGGATTAGTGTCTTATATGGGCCTAAGCCCATCCATAATCCAACAATCCCCCACCAGATCTCGAGGCACATAAATTTGTCAACTGTTCCAAACAATGTTTGATATACCAGAATTTTCAGTGAAGACTGTTAAGTTGAACTTTCACCTAGAGCAACAGGATTAGACTTCTTCACAACTGAACAATGGACTATGCCTTGAATTGTCAGTTTGGCGTGCAGAAGTTTTGCCTATTGTCAGCTGATACATGGCTGTCGTAGGCTAAACCCCACGGGTGGAGCTTATTAGTCATACTTCATACCTTCTCATGAGCTTACTAGAGATTATCCATTCTCATAGATTGTGACCAGCAGTCGGGCTCACATAGGTGTGTTCCTCCAAAGAATGCTCTGTCGGTTAGCATCTTGCTTACATAAGCTTTGGAACACATTAAGACAAAAGTCAGCCTGCCTTACAGAATTGAGAGTATTACTGCATCTCCAATGGAGTGGGTTTATTAAGGATACTCTCCTCAGTTGACCGCTGGATTGTTTTCCCAGGTCCTAATTCACGGGATCTCCGATCACATAGGTTGGGTTACCCCACGGCAACTTACGTGGGTCTCATACCCATCTTTCTCGATGCATTTTCTATCACAATCCGTGATAGCCCTTTCGTAAAAGGGTCTGCCAGATTCTTAGCCGTCTGGATATAATCCAACGCTATTACTCCGGAGTTTCTTGATTTTCTGACAGATTTCAATCTTCTTCTTATGTGCTTTGTGGATTTCATGTTGTCCTTTGAACTCTTAGCCTTGACAATCACTGTTTGATTGTCACAGTTCATAAGGACAGCCGGCACTGGTTTATCAACCACCGGCAAATCCATCAAAAGCTCTCGAAGCCATTCTGCTTCGACGCATGATGTGTCCAATGTTGTGAGTTCTGCTTCCATAGTCGATCTGGTTAAGATCGTCTGCTTGCAAGACTTCCAGGAAACAACGCCACCACCAAGTGTGAAGACATGTCCACTTGTGGCTTTCATCTCATCAGCATCAGATATCCAATTCGAGTCACTATATCCCTCAAGTACCGTCGGGTACCCAGAATAGTGAAATCCATAGTTCGCAGTACCTTGCAAGTAACGCATCACTCGCTCAACAGCATGTCAATGCACATCTCCCAGATTGGAAACAAACCGGCTCAGTTTGCACACAACAAATGAGATGTCAGGATGAGTAGCACATGCTAGGTACATCAGTGAACCAACCACTTGAGAATATCTCAATTGATCTGCAGTCGTGCCTTCGAACTTTTGAATCCGCACGCTAGGATCATATGGTGTTGCAGAAGGTTTGCAGTTCGAATATCCAAAATGGCTCAAAATCTTCTCAACGTAGTGGGATTGCAACAGTGTAATTCCACCATCAGAATTTCTTAGTAGCTTCATGTTCAGAATAGCATCAACCACACCCAGGTCCTTCATCTCAAAGTTGTGAGATAGAAAGGACTTGACCTCCTCAATGACCTTGAGGTGGGTCCCAAATATCAGTATGTCATCGACATACGGACACAGTATAACTCCTTCGCCCCCACCATAGCGATAGTATACACATTTGTCAGCTTCGTTCACAACAAAGCCAGCAGATGTCAGAGTAGTGTTGAACTTCTCATACCATTGCTTAGGCGCTTGTTTCAGGCCATACAAAGATTTCACTAGCTTACACGCCTTTATTTCTTGACCATTTACTACAAAGCCATCCGGCTGTTGCATGTAAATTTCCTCGTCTAGCTCTCCATTAAGGAAAGTCGTCTTAACGTCCATCTGATGAACGAGAAGACCATGTGAGGCAGCCAAAGCGAGTAACACTCGAATGGTTGTCAGTCTAGTCATAGGTGAATAAGTGTCAAAGAAACCTCTTCTTCTTTCTGGGTATAACCCTTGGCCACAAGGCTAGCCTTGTACTTCTCAACAGTACCATCGGGCCTAAGCTTCCTTTTGAACACCCACTTACATCCTAATGGTCGACAACCATAAGGACGATCAATGATCTCCCATGTCCCGTTAGCCCAGATGGAATCCATCTCACTACGGACCGCATCCTTCCAGTAGTCAGCATCCAGAGATGCATACGCTTCTGAAATGGAGCTGGGAGTATCATCATCCACGAGGTACACGAGGAAATCATCACCAAAGGACTTTGCAGTCCTCTGTCTCTTGCTCCTAACAAGAGCTTCCTCGTCATCCTCCGTGGAAATCTTATCACTTTTATGTTCATTATATTCCATCAGAATAGCAGGTTCAGGAGTCTCATCAGATTCAAGTCTAGAATTGCTTTACATATCTCTCATGGGGAAAATATCCTCAAAGAACGTAGCATCCCTAGACTCTACAATTGTACCGACCTTCTGGTCAGGTACCTCAGATTTCACCACTAGAAATCTATACCCAACGCTATGCTTGGCATAGCCAAGAAAAACACAGTACACGGTCTTTGGTCCCAACTTGCGCTTTTTGATTATCGGCGCGTTGACTTTCGCCAAACAGACCCAAATGCGCAAGTAAGAGAGTGTGGTTCTTTTATTTTTCCATTGCTCATAGGGAGTAGTCTCATTATCCTTTGTGGGAACTTTATTCAGGACATGACAAGATGTCAATACAGCCTCCCCCCACCATGCCTTGGATAAACCCGATGTATCTAACATGGCATTAACCAAATCAGTTAGAGTACGGTTTTTCCGTTCGGCAACCCCGTTTGACTGGGGTGAGTAGGGAGGCGTCCTCTCATGAATAATACCATGTTCCGCACAGAATAAATCAAACTCATTAGGAAAGTACTCTCCACCATGATCATACCGGACTCGTTTTATTTTCTTCTCAAGTTGGTTATCAACTTCAGCCTTATAGACTTTAAAGTAGTGTAGAGCCTCATCCTTAGTATTTAACAAATACACATAGCAGAATCTAGTGGAATCATCAATCAGAGTCATGAAGTATTTCTTTCCACCTTTAGTCAACACACCATTCATCTGACGGAGATCTGAATGTATGAGCTCTAGAGGTGCTAGGTGTCTCTCCTTCGCAGGCTTATGAGGCTTACGAGGTTGCTTAGCTTGCACACACGCATGGCACTTAGAGCCTTTGGCTAAAGTGAAACTCGGGATTAAATCCATCTTAGCTAGCCGCGTCATACAACCGAAATTTATGTGACAAAGACGTGAATGTCAAACCTCAGATTCGTCACATTAGAATGAATTTGATTCACGAATTTATTACAGAAATCCTCTAGGGAAAGGCGGAACAAACCACCACAATCATATCCTTTTCCAACAAATAGTCCATACCGAGATACGACTGCTTTGTTAGACTCAAATACTAACTTAAACCCTTCTTTACATAGAAGGGAGCCACTAACGAGATTCTTCTTTATGGCGGGGACATGCTGCACATTCTTCAGTTGCACGATCTTTCCCGAAGTAAACTTCAGATCTACCGTGCCAACACCATGAACAGAAGCATGCGAGCCATTCCCCATCAGGACGGAACAATCTCGTGCGACCTGGTAGGAAGAAAACAAAGACACATCAGCACACACATGAATATTGGCCCCAGTGTCAACCCACCAATCGGTGGACTGACAAACTGAAAGTATGGTAAACGGATTACCATACCCAGATGCCGCATCATTGTTGCTCAGAGTGACATTCACAGACTTGGAGTCCTGTGATGGCTTCTTGTACTTGTTTGGGCACTTGTTTGCCCAATGTTCATCTGAACCACAAGTAAAGCAGCCATCTCTCTTTTTGTCTTTCTTCTTACCCTTCTTCTTAAAGGTAGTATTCTGCTGGACAGAGTTCTTTCCGTTGAACTTGTGGAAGTTCTTCTGCACCACATTGGCGCTAGAAGAACCCTCTGCCCCTTTCACGTGTGAGTCTTTTGCTCTCGAGTTCTGCTCAACACTGAGATGACCAATGACATCCTCAACAGAGAATTCACGTCTCAAGTGCTTGAGAGAAGTAGCAAAGTTCCTCCAACTAGGAGGGAGTTTTGCAATAATGCAACCCGCGACAAACTTGCCTGGTAACTCACACTTCAGGAGCTCCATCTCCTTAGCAATGCACTGTATCTCATGAGCCTAGTCCAATATAGAATGGTTATCAACCATCCTGTAATTATGGAATTGCTCCATGGCATACAGCTCACTGCCAACATCAGTTACGCCGAATTTGACTTCGAGCGCATCCCACAAGTTTTTGGCAACTCCCATATGAATATAGGCGTCAACCAACTTGTCTCCAATGACACTCAGAATTGCTCCTAGAAAGATTGTGGTTGCCTCCCTAAACGCCTTCTCCTGTTCGAGAGCAATCGTTTCTGTGAGGGACAGCACCAACCCAGAACACGTTCATCGCTGTGAGCCACAAGGTGGTCCTAGTCTGCCAACGTTTAAAATGCGTCCCGGTAAACTTTTCCGGTTTCAGAGTAGAAACAAAGCCTTGAATCGAAAAGTGCCTAAAATAAGGTTTTTGGATTGTTTGGTCAGGCCAACGCGGCGGCGGCGGCAGCAGCCTCGGCGTCGTCCGTGGCCTTCTTCTTAGTGACGGCGGCGTCGGCCATGGTGTCGATGCAGAGGAAGTAGTGGAAGTAGAGGCGAACGGAGTTGGGGACGGATCGGGAGCAGTCGCGTCGAGACGCTCTACAAAAACCTTATTGCCGTTCTCCCGGGCAGGATCTCGAACGACAGGGTTCCGGAGGCACGTGCTCTCCCGACTAGTCATGCACGCGGTCGTCGGGATGGGATCGCCGGAGGCAGCACAGAGTGAGTCTTGGCAACGCAAGTCAGCCCACAACGACTCGTTAATTAATACTTGATTAATTAATTCATCCTTGAGCGGCAAAAATAAGCTTCGGCTCGGCTCATTCCCGCAACCCGCAACCCGCGGCGGGCGGAGGAGGAGGAGGAAGAGCGCGCGTATACCACTCCTCTTCCCAAGCTCCCAATGACAAGTGGTAGAGCAGCCCTTATAAAGGGGTCTCAACTCTCTTCAACTAGCAAGGTGGGACTAAACTTCCCACCACCTGCCATCTCATACATGGGCCTTAAGATTAACCAGGGATTAATGTCTTATATGGGCCTAAGCCCATCCATAATCCAACATTATATACGTGCAAATCATAAATTATAATTTCTTTTCACCTACTGTATGCATGCATCGGTAGCACATCATTTCTAAATAATTAGAACCCACTATCTATTTTTTCTAACCATGCCAGATAACCAAGTTATGCATGCAAGTCATAATTTTTTTTTGCATTATTCTATGCATGCATCGCTGGCACATAATTGTTCCTAAAAATAGTTATAACCCATTATCTTTTTCTAGCCATGCAACCATGTCACATAAGCAAGTCATAAATTATATATTTTTTGCATTATTCTATGCATGCATCACTGGCACATCATCGTTCGTAAATAGCTATAACCCACTACCTTTTTTCTAGCTATGCAACCATGTCACATAAGTAAGTCATGCATGCAAGTCATAATTTTTTTTGCACTGTAAGACAATAAGTTTTGGGGAACCAGCACAACCCTCTAGGGGTGGCTTATCTCATTATATATAATGGTTGTGTTACAATATGTACCATATACGTACATAGGTACAGAAGCTATACATAGTCTAACACCCTCCCTCAATCTTAGCCACTTTCTAAAGAACTGAGAAGGGTAAGATTGCGCCTACAAGCCTCAAACTGTGGCAGCAGTAAAGGCTTAGTGAAGATGTCTGCAAGTTGATCCTTAGATGAGATAAACTTGATCTGGAGTTGCTTCTGTGATACACGTTCCCGTACAAAATGATAGTCAACTTCAATGTGTTTCATTTGGGCATGAAATACTGGATTTGCAGAAAGGTATGTAGCACCGATGTTATCACACCAAAGAATAGGAGGCTGTGGTTGAGACAAACCCAACTCTTGAAGCAAAGACTGCACCCAAATAATCTCTGCAGTAGCATTAGCCACAGCCTTGTACTCAGCTTCAGTACTGCTACGTGACACAGTAGCCTGTTTCGGAGCACTCCAGGCGATCAAATTAGAGCCAAAGAATACTGCATAACCCCCCGTGGATCGCCTGTCATCTGGGGTACCAGCCCAATCTGCATCAGAGAAGGCCGAAAGGACCCGAGAGGAAGTCGGCCGAATATGCATACCAAATGTCAGGGTGAACTGAACATAACGAAGAATGCGTTTAACAGCAGCCCAATGAGTATCTCTGGGAGCCTGAAGATACTGACAAACCCTGTTAACAGCATAAGAGATATCTGGTCTTGTGATCGTCAAGTACTGAAGTCCACCAACAATGCTCCTGTACTCTGTGGCATCCGCAGGAGACAAAAGCTCACCATCAACGTTGTTATCTTGTCGGTAGATGACATGGGTGTGGTGGTCGGTTTGCACTTCAGCATGCCAACTCTCTGTAACAACTCCAAGGAGTACTTCTTATGCGTAAGGACAAGACCAGTAGCACGAGAAGTGACCTCAACTCCAAGAAAGTAGTGAAGCTTCCCAAGATCTTTGACCGCAAAATCAGCACCAAGAGAGCAGACAAAGGCATCAGCAGCATACTGAGAAGAGCTGACAAGGATAATATCATCGACATATACCAAAAGATACATAGTGACTTCTGGCTTCTGTAGAAGAAATAACGAAGTGTCAGCAGTAGACGGCACAAACCCATGAGCACGAAGGGCAGAGGCAAGGCGGGCATGCCAGGCACGAGGAGCTTGCTTCAAACCATATAGTGCTTTGGAAAGACGACAGATATAGTCAGGACGATCAAGATCAGAGAAACCAGGCGGCTGTTTCATATAAACCTCTTCCTCCAAAAATCCATGTAGAAAAGCATTATGCACATCAAGTTGACGAAGTGACCAACCACGAGAAACAACAATGGAGAGAAGAAGCCGAATAGTGGTAGGCTTGACGACAGGACTGAAGGTGTCCTCATAGTCAAGACCATGACGCTGCCGAAAACCGCGAGCAACAAGTCGCGCTTTGTAACGCTCAATAGATCCATCCGAATGCTTCTTCACTTTGAATACCCATTTTGAGTCAATAACATTTACCCGTGGTGGTGGAGGAACGAGAGTCCATGTCTTGTTACGAAGAAGAGCATGAAACTCCTGCTCCATAGCCTCTCGCCAATGTGGAATGCGCAGGGCAGCCTGATATGAGCGAGGCTCAGAAGATGGATCCGCAACAGCAGCAGCCAAACAAGCAGCCAACCAAGCAAACGTACCATCCTTACGTTCCTTAGGTTTGAAAATGCCACTGCGACTGCGTGTATGTGGTCGGGACACAGGAACCACCGAGGTCGACGGAGCAGCCTGCAACGGGCTGGAGGACGGCGACGTTGATGAGTCAGCCGGTGACGAGGAGCCAGTCACGGTAGCCTCGGACTCGGTTGGCGAAGAAGGCCGACCCACCGGCGAAACCGGCAGAGCAGACGAAGCAGCTGGCAACTCCGGCATCACAGACCGGGCCGATGGCGAGCTCGGCATAGTGGGCCGTGGCGCGACCGGTGTCGCGGGCCGATCCGCTGATGAAGGCGACGTGAGGACCCGAGCCGCGGGCGAAGACGGCGTGACGGGCCGAGCTGCAGGCGAAGACGGCGTGACGGGCCGAGCCGCGGGCGACTCGGCGGCCGCTGGCGAAACGGACCGAGCAGTGGAGATGCTCGGCGCGACGGGCTCGTCGGGTGACCATGCATGGGCACGCGAATCGATGCCATGCAACATAGGGCGATCGACGTGCCCACCAGAAGACGACGACGATGATGGTGAATCCTCCAACAGCTCCAAACGAGCTCCACGTCCGGTTCCTGCACCATGGTTAGGTAACAGCAAAGGAGAGTATGCAACATCATCAAATTGGTCAGAAGCAACAGAGGATGAATGCAGGGATGGTGGTTCGACAGTGGACACAGGAAGGTTGGCAAAGGGAAAAACATGCTCATCAAACACGACGTCCCAAGATATATAGACACGATTAGTGGGAACATGAAGACATTTGTAACCTTTATGAAGAGAGCTATAGCCAAGAAAAACACACTTCTTAGAACGAAACTCAAGCTTGCGCTTGTTATATGGACGAAGATGCGGCCAGCAAGCACACCCAAATACCTTGAGAAAGGTATAATCAGGTTGTTCATTAAGGAGAACCTCAATGGGAGTCTTCATGTTTAAAACACGAGTAGGAGTACGGTTGATGAGAAAGCATGCAGTGGTGAAAGCATCACTCCAAAACCGAAACGGAACAGATGCATGGGCCAAAAGAGTAAGACCAGCTTCAACAATATGACGATGCTTACGTTCGACTGAACCATTCTGCTGATGTGTATGTGGACATGCTAAACGATGAGCTATCCCAAGCGACTGAAAGAAAGAGTTGAGGTTGCGATACTCGCCCCCCCAGTCTGACTGGACATGAACAATTTTGTGCTTGAGAAGACGTTCAACATGTTTTTGAAACTGAACAAAAATATCAAACACATCAGATTTGCGTTTAATAAGGTAAAGCCAGGTAAAGCGACTATAAGCATCAACGAAACTGATATAGTAATTATGACCACTGACAGAAGTCTGAGCAGGACCCCATACATCTGAAAACACAAGTTCTAAAGGATGTTTCACCTCACGACTGGACTCCGAAAAAGGAAGTTGATGACTCTTCCCTGCTGACAAGCATCACACACTGCTACATCTTTATGACTAGACAAACTAGGAAGCTCATGACGACGCAAAATATGACGGACAATAGGTGTGGCCGGGTGACCAAGACGAGCATGCCACTGTGACGGAGAGACCCGAACTCCACTGAAAACACGAGCGACACCAGGATGCTCCAGACGGTAGAGGCCCTGGCACAACCGCCCACTAAGAAGAATGTCCCTCGTGCCCCGATCCTTAATAAAAAGATCAAAAGGGTGAAATTCACAAAGCACATTATTATCACATGTGAGTTTAGGAACTGAAAGAAGATTACGGGTCACAGATGGAACTCGAAGAACATTGCGAAGCTGAAGACTCCTATTGGCATGTCTAGTGAGAAGAGATGCTTGACCAATATGAGAGATGTGCATACCTGCTCCATTGGCGGTGTGGATCTTGTCGGAGCCATGATAGGGTTCACGAGTGTGAAGCTTCCCCATCTCTCTGGTTAGGTGCTCTGTCGCCCCAGAGTCCATGTACCAGTGTGGATCGATGGAGTAGGACTGAGTGTGTCCCTGTTGCTTCTGCGGCGCGGGACGATCAGCCATGGTGACCTGACGGGCATTGTTGCGTGTATCTTTGCCGTCATTGCCAAGACCAAGGAAGCTTCGCTGGAAGCGCTTATGACACTTGGAGGCCCAGTGCCCATCGCGGCCACAAAGCTGACACACACGTGGACCGCCAGCCCCCGGTAAGGTCGCAGTAGGTGGGGGGGCCGAGGCGGGCGACGGTGGTAGCCCCAAGGGAGACCGGGGTGATGAAGAAGAGCGGCCACCCTTGGTGGCGGCGTTGGCCGAGAGGGAGCCAGTGCCCCTGGTGCGGCGAGTCTCGACCCGTTGCTCAGTGAGAAGGAGCCGAGAGAAAACCTCGTGTGCCAGCATGGGTGTCGAGTTGCCCCGCTCGTTGATGATCTCGACTAAGGCATCATACTCCTCATCAAGACCATTGACAATAAACGAGTTGAACTCGGAGTCGGTGAGGGGCTGTCCAATGGAGGCCAATGTGTCGGCGAGGCCCTTGACCTTGTTGTAGAACTCAGTGGCAGTGGAGTCAAGCTTCTGACACTCTCCAAGCTGACGACGAAGTGCAGAGACACGAGCCTGGGACTGCGCCGCAAAGGTGCGCTCAAGGATGGTCCATGCCTCATGAGACGTCTTCGCGAAGACAACAAGGCCGGCAACTGCCGGCGAGAGCGACCCTTGGATGGAGGAGAGGTTCGCCTGGTCCTGCCCTGTCCAGACGCGATGGGCCGGATTGTAGACCGGACCGTGCATGCTGTCTACCAGCGCGGATGGGCAGGGAAGCGATCCGTCGACGTAGCCTAGCAGGTAGTGACTCCCCAAGAGCGGGAGAACCTGC
The DNA here is from genome assembly GCF_018294505.1 of Triticum aestivum. Classification (NCBI taxonomy): domain Eukaryota; kingdom Viridiplantae; phylum Streptophyta; class Magnoliopsida; order Poales; family Poaceae; genus Triticum; species Triticum aestivum. The sequence goes on along the minus strand of NC_057800.1, from coordinate 278,118,296 downwards.
GCACGCCAGAAGATGTAGTTGTCGGCGGAGAGCTTGATGGTGATGAGATGACCGAAGTGAAACGGCGGCGGCGAAGACAATCCCATCGAGGAGGCTGCCTGGGGTGCAAACACCATGGAGGCAGCCGGAGGCACCGAAGCCGATGCGGGAGGAGGCGGGACCGCAGCCAGGGCGGGCGCCGCAAAGCTCGCGGCCGGTGCGGACGCCGCAAGGCCCGCGGCCGGGGCGGACGCCGCCAACCCCGTCAGCGGGGCAGTGTGATCCGCTTGCGGCAGGAGCGGCGGGACGACGCCTGCGAAGTCCGCAGCGGACGGCGGCGCCGCGGTGTGGACCACGAGGTCACGCCCAAGCGAGGGCGCCGGCGGCGTGGAGAAGACGGAGCCGATGCTCCTTGTCCCGATCGGAGCCGGAACAGAGACGACATCGAGCGGGAGGTTGAGCAGAGCCGCAAGAGAGGCCGGGAGGAAGCCCGCAACAGTGGAACCGGTGGTGGCGGCGCTCGACATGGCGGCGGCGCGATCGGTGGCGCGGCGGCGGCGGTGAAGGCGGCGGCGGCTGCGGCGGCGGTGCGGGTATTAGGGTTTAGAAGCGGAAGCGATCGTAACCTAGCGTGATACCATGTAAGACAATAAGTTTTGGGGAACCAGCACAACCCTCTAGGGATGGCTTATCTCATTATATATAATGGTTGTGTTACAATATGTACCATATACGTACATAGGTACAGAAGCTATACATAGTTTAACATGCACTACTCTATGCATGCATCGCTAGCAAGTCAAAAATTCATGCATCTACTAAATCACTAAGCTTCCTAGGGTGGGAACTCCCGAGAATCGATTGAGGAGTCAAATTTTGATCGTCTATTTTGACTTGGTCGTCCCGAGGGGTGGGTCCTCTTGTGGCTAGGGGTGTGGGCTGGGTTGTCGGTGGGGAACATCTTATCGCGCAGCTTGCACCCCGTCGTCCTCTCCTCGCGACCTCACCCTGGATCTCTCTGCCAAACAACCATCGATGTGCAGCTCGACCGCATCTTTCCTCCCTCGATTTGGGTGATAGGAGTGGAGGCGGAGCCATGGACGTCACCAACGTGGGCTGCTGGGCACCGCGCTCCTCCCGCAGGCGCCCCACCATCTCCTTCCGTCGGCGCCGCACCGCGACCTTCTCGCTAGCTATTCTCCTCTCCGGGCTCCGGCGCAACACCCCTACCCAGCCCCAACCTCCTTCGCCTCGCCATCCACCTCCTCCACCTCGATCCAGGCCGATGGTGGAACCAGGCAAGTGGGTTTTGTTCTTTCTTGACACTTTCAAGTCAATAATACCTATAGTCATGAACGCTACAAGGTGGAAATTGGGAAGTGGATAAAATATTTCCTTCTGGATGGACGCTTGGTGCATGGAGCAAAGACTAATGGATAGATTTCCAGTTTTTTTCACCTTTGCCATGGATAAGTAGTGCTCTGTTCAATCCCAGTTTTCAGACAACTCATGGTCTATTAAGCTATGGCTGGTTCTATCCACAATGGATGCTCATCAATTGGCTTAGCTATTGGTAATCTCCTAATAAAGAGCCTAAACGCCAATATAGAGATGAACACAAGAACGGGCGGGATTTTTTCTACTGCTGCTAACGTCCGCTACTTCTACAGTCTTTTCACATTTAGAGGTGTGACCTCTCTTGTGGCCAAGTTCATATGGCTTTCGATAATTCCTCTAGAGCATCGAGTGTTCCTATTAAATGAACTAGCTAATTCCCCGCGTGTTGTTGCGGAACATTTGTTCCAAAATACCAATAAAGAGATGCAAATAGAGCAAAGCAAAGTAAAAAAATTGACAATTGGTCATTAAAAATTGTATGGATCATTCACCATCTTTATTGTTTGCACCTAAACTCCTCACATGTTTATCCTAAAAATCACATTATCCAATTAAAAGTTGACAGGGTTACATCCGATTAATATGTAATAATATGATTGTCCCAATAAATATTAGAATGTTTGAACACAACACGATGAAAACCTGTCTAGCTTGCCTTTCTGAAAATTGAGGCAAATATGTGTAATTTGCTAAACAGGTTGGTTGAGACAATAATGCGTATAAATTGAAAATTTCACCGACCTTGAAGACTAATTGTTATGAAAATACTGCATTATGCAAGCAAGTAGAAACCGTTACTCATCGTACAACAGTATTTTGCATGCGTCATTATCCTCAACCATGGCGACACATACAATTTTTCTGCCTTCGAGAAATTCTCCTTTTAGATTATCGAACAACAAAGATCAGTGAAAAGCTAAATTAAGAACTTAAGTGCAGCAGCCGAATGTGCAGGAATCAAGAATAAAAAAAGATCCACTGACTTGAAGGATACACAGAGCATGGCAAACGAAATCAATGGGAGGAAAGCACTAATGCAAAAGAACACCTATGGGGCATGAACATGCGCACCTAGTAATTAACGTACCCACTCCAATCTAACTACACACATCTGACTGAAATCTAATTAATAGGTAGGTTAAGAACAATCCAAAGTAATAGAGAAAACCACTATGACGATAGGAAGGAAGAGTGGCAGAGGCTAGAGGACAGTGGGTAACTTTGTCTATTGTATAATACCTTATGATGACACTGTCAATCAGAGCACGGAAATCCTTCAGCAGTTTTTCAATGTGAATTCCATTCAAGGGGTCCTGAATCCTGATATGCTAGTACTTTGTTGCCATTGTGTCACCGAGACAAGCCTATCCGGTGTGGCCAATTGAATGCTAAACGGTCTATGAAGCAGTTTTTATGAATCTCGATGCCACGACCGAGTCCTTGGCTGGCCGGCCAGCCTCTCCACCTACTCATTCCCCCATACCCAAAAGGAAGCCATCACATGACTCTTTTAAAAGATTGATCGTTCTTTATTGAGAAGAGAAGGATGGAAACGGAAGCAGGGCATGGAAAAAACATTAGACGGTTGGGCTTCCTTTGTTTCAGATCAGGGCTAGATATTTTATGGATCAGGCTTAAATGAGATGATTGCTCTTCCTTTTGTTTCAGAATAATTTGGTAATGAGATGATTGGGCTTCGTTGTGCAGTATAAATAAGACTGCAATCCATTTCTTTTGCATGGCAGTTATGACGGCCCAAAGGATGCATGTCTCACGGTTGCATGTAGAGGCATTGCTTGGTGGAGAATTGATGACGTGGCTAGATGCTGATGTGAACACCTAGCATGTTTAGAGAAATAAGGTAGTGGGGATGAACTCTTTAGGTATTATAGATTTCAAAGCAGACTTAACACAGAGGAGAATATCACCAAAAAATGGTGCAAAATTTTCCCCTCAATCGAGTCCATTGAATATATTATGTTTTGTCGTAAAGTAGTGGAATACGTCTGGAGGTGCCTAAATCTACAATCCATGGCCAGGCAAGCTTCAGACATGCTTCAGTTTGCAAACGATGTGCGTCAATGTATACAACATAGTCTATGGCCGATTGTTTTTACAACCCTGTGTTGGTATATGTAGCATGCAATTCCAAAAAAAAATCCTACGCTCACGCAAGATCTAGCTAGGAGATGCATAGCAACGAGAGGGGGAGAGTGTGTCCACGTACCCTCGTAGACCGAAAGCGAAAGAGTTAGTTTAATGCAATTGATGTAGTCGAACGTCTTCTCGATTCAACCGATCAAGTACCGAACGTACAACACCTCCGAGTTCTGCACACGTTCAGCTCGATGACGTCCCTCGAACTCTTGATCCAGCAAAGTGTCGAGGGAGAATTTCGTCAGCACAATGGCATGGTGACGGTGATGGTGAAGTGATCCGCACAGAGCTTCGCCTAAGCACTACGTGAATATGACTGGAGGCGTAAACTATGGAGAGGGGCACTGCACACGGCTAACAATGTTTGTTATGTGTTCTAGGCGCCCCCTCCCCACATATATATAGGTGGGAGGGGGAGGGGGACAGCCATGGGGCGCCCCAAGTAGGAGGAATCCTACTTGGGGGCCTCCTCCAATTCGGCGTCCCCTTTTCCTTATCTCCGAAGGAGGGAAGGAAAGAGGGGAGAGGGGAAAGGAAGGGGGGATCCTATTCCCTCTATTTATTTCCTCCTCCCCTTTTACTTTCTCCACTTAGGCCGGCCCATATGGGGGCGCACTAGCCCCTTAGGGGCTGGTCTGTCTCGCCCTTGGCCCAATAAGGCCCATATCTTTGCCGGGGGGGGGGGGGTGTGTGTGTGCCCGGAACCCCTTCCGGTGACTCGATACGTACCCGGTACCCCCAGAACACTTCCGGTATTCGAATACTATAATCCTATATATATGAATCTTTACCTCTCGACCATTTCGAGACTTCTCGTCATGTCTGTGATCACATACGGGACTCCGAACAACATTCGGTCACCAAATCAAATAACTCATATAATACAAAATTGTCATCGAAACGTTAAGCGTGTGGACCCTACGGGTTCGAGAACTATGTAGACATGACCGAGACACATCTCTGATCAATAACCAACATCAGAACCTGGATGCTCATATTGGTTCCTGCATATTCTACGAAGATCTTTACCGGTCAAACCCCTAGGACAACATACGTCATTCCCTTTGTCATCGGTATGTTACTTGCCCGAGATTCGATCGTCGGTATCTTCATACCTAGTTCAATCTCGTTACTGGCAAGTCTCTTTAGTCATTCCGTAATGCATCATCCCGCAACTAACTCATTAGTCACATTGCTTGCAAGGCTTATTATGATATGCATTACCGAGAGGGCCCAGAGATACCTCTGCGATACTCGGAGTGACAAATCCTAGTCTCGATCTATGCCAACCCAACAAACACCTTCAGAGATACCTGTGGAGCATCTTTATAATCATCCAGTTACGTTGTGACGTTTGATAGCACACAAGGTATTCCTCCGGTATTCCGGAGTTGCATAATCTCATAGTCAAAGGAATATGTATAAGTCATGAAGAAAACAATACCAATAAAACTTAACGATCATTATGCTAAGCTAACGGATGGGTCTTGTCCATCACATCATTCTCCTAATGATGTGATCCCGTTCATCAAATGACAACACATGTCTATGGTTAGGAAACTTAACCATCTTTGATTAACGAGCTAGTCTAGTACAGGCTTACTAGGGACAATGTGTTTTATCTATGTATCTACACATGTATCAAGTTTCCGGTTAATAAAATTCTAGCATGAATAATAAACATTTATCATGATATAAGGAAATATAAAGTAACAACTTTATTATTGCCTCTAGGGCATATTTCCTTCACCTGTACAGTTACTCTCCGGCAATGCAGAAATGAAGTGTTTAATAACAAAGAATTGCCACCACATTTGATTTCACAATGCATCAGCGAGGATTTGAAGCTCTGGGCTAACATGGCAATGAAGGAATCACACAAGATTTCTCTCCTATCTTGGGCACATATATTTTCTGGCACGTAAACTATTTACGCTCATGTACTCTCTTTTGTTGTTTTTTCCCTTCATTTCGTTTTTGTTTCTGCAAGCTTTTGCTTGTTGATTCTCGTGTGCGCCCGGACCATGGTTGGCCTTCACGACCTTTTTTAATACAAGGTAGTGATCACTACCTTGCACTTAAAAAAACTTTTGTTCTTGTGTGTTTGCTTATTGTAGCGTCTGCGCTGAGGGGATCCTCATGCGATTCATAAGCACTAAATGCGAGTATCTTAAGCACTTCTTCCCAATTTTAATTCATGTCTTTTGTGAGGTTTAGTTTTCCCTCACCTTATTTTTTTCTTCCTTCTAGTGCATAGTTGAAAATTTTGGGTATATTTTGTAAGCGAAACATCTTCCCAGATGTGCAATAAGTGCTCATGAATCAAGTTAGCCTTTTCTGCACCATATCTGTCATGGTACTTATTTCATTGTTAACTTACCTATTAAAATACTAGAAAGTATCACTTTGTAATAATGATAGTTTCTCATGGAGACTGAACAATAATTCTCCAATACTTTGAGTTGCGTACGAGCCATGTGCAGGCATCAATCAGATAATTGAGGATTTATCAAGCTATATTGCGAACATGAGTGGAGAAATGGATGGAGATGGTTGGTCATTTGTTGTGCTTTATTGCAATTTTGACAGGGGATAGCTATGATCTTGGAGATAGAGATCGCAATTCCGTTCTAGTGCTTTTGCTGGCAGCCACTCCAGAGTAAGTGAGGACCTGACCATGCACTGATTCATGTAATGCTCTATTCTTGACATGTACCTAAGTTCTCACTTCATATTTTCATGCTTTGTTTCAGTATGCTGCAGGGTGTGCTCCTGTGAGAATTGGCGATTTAGTTGCATGTGTTCAGTCAAACAATATGGAGCTTGATTCTACATATGTTGAACTCTAGCTTGTTTGGAATGAAAGATTGGGATGAGGTAGCATTGATATCTATATCATGTTTTTGCACATAATCAATTACAGTTTTGATCGGTCGCCCTTCTCTGCAATTTCTATGTGATTCCCACCTTTTCATGTATATATGAGTAATGGGAATCAATCAATGCTGAGGAGTATGTGTACTAATTTTAGGATGAAATAGATTCAAATGGGAGCATTGTTCGTCTCACTCTCCTATATATGTGTTGTACCATAATTGTGAGAATCGGAATTAGTTAATACATGATAGTCGTTTTGGGGGGAATTTTAGTACTGGGATTTTGAAAAATTATCTACATCATCCTGCTTGTAGGGACTTTGACCATGCCAAACAATTATTATGAAAGGTCGTTGCTCTTTACTGATAAAACAATCAAACTTTTCAAGGCAAATATGGCTGGCAGCGACGGTGACAATTTTGTACCACAAATTAAGGAACCTGCAGGACAAAAGAAGAAGAAGCCACCGAAGAAGGTTGGTCCTTGATCAAGCCTTTTCTTATCTCCTATGTCATAGTTTATTTGCTGCTTTGACAGGTCAATTTAACAATTTCGTAGGCAAGTGCACCGGTGAAAGATGAAGAGGAAGAAGTGGCTGATCCGAAAGACTGCTTGGCTGCTTATAATCTTGGGGATTCCTCTCCAGAACATAGTGGTAATGGCTGTTGGCATTATGTTGTGTGTGTGAACACAAAACATCCATCTCTTACAAGTTTATGCTGATGGCGTAACCATTTGTGCAGCCAGGGAAATAGGAAAACAACGAAAAGGAAAGAAAGGGAGGAACGGACCAAACAAAAAAGGCGCAACAAAGAAGGGCATGTCATCCTTAGCTAAGATTTCCAATGAAGAGATAGCAGAGCCACATCATGAGAGCGAGGATGGGGGTCTTCCATGCAAGTTAAGAAAAAAACTAAAGGAAGAAAGCCTGTTGCCGAAAAGCCGAAGACGACTGCCATCAAAAAGAGGGCACCAGCTCAAAGCAAAGGCATAAGGCAGAAATGATGGAAGAAATATTCAAGCCTACTAATGACAACAATCTCGGTGTCCTTCTAGTGAGAAGAAGGCGCAGAGGATCAGGGCCTCTCCTTTCAAAAAGAAAAGCGGCTCGTTTTTGCAGAGTGGTGAGTGCTTCAACAGGGACAAAAAGATGTCGAGGCTCCTCCCTCCAGCAGTTTTGCTGAGATAGTTCCACCGAGAAGGACAACAAGGGAAGAGGAGGCAAAGTAGTCTACATCGCTTTCGCGGGCGAAGATGATGAGTCCGAGGTAGATATATAAAGTGTGGTGCAACTAACTCTGTGATGTTACTTGACCCTGAGTTTTAGATCTAATTGCCGACGAATAGATGAAATACTAAAATGAAATGTTGTAAAGTGTGGTGCAACTAATTTTGTGATGTTACTGGACCTTGAGTTTTAGATCTAATTGCTGACGAATAGATGAAATAGTAAAATGAAATGTCCTATTTTCCAGTTTTGTAAAACTTTGAGAATACCAGTTCCACATTAATGTTGATTTGAAGAAATGTTTAGCTGGAAAAATGAAGGAGTGTGACATGAGTCTTTTGCAACCGGGGGGCTTCTTGGTAAGTGTTTATAAAATGTACATCCACTGCTAAAGGTTACCAGATTTCATATTAACCAAAGAAGGGAATGACACCCAGTGTTGGTATCAAACAATGATTTTGTTGGTTGTTGTTCATTTGAGATAACTATGTTGTCTGAAATGCCCGTGGTGGTTCACGGTTTAGATTGTAAACCCCTACAAAATCCTCGGTATATGTACCAATTTCCTAATTGGTAGTTTATACTCAAGCATGCTACGGCAGCCTATTTTCAAGTGTACCTCTCACTCATTGTCAAACAAGAAATACCCATTATCACAAACGACCACACATGTTGCACAATATGTCCTTAAACAAATTTAATTTTTGATATTTATTTTATTATAAGCTGCTAAAAAACGAAGTGTATCATCACCAAACTAACGAGCACTCAAAGCCGGTATCCAAATGGCGCAGCAAAGCATGCCTTTTCCTTCTAGTATTAATTATTCACAAGTTAGTTTTTGCATTAGATTTTGTATTGACAATATATTTTTTGGGCAATTGCACCATATCTATGTAGTTGACCCTTCACATCTTTTTAATGATGACGTTCTTTTAACTATAATAAAAAAGTTATACGATTCGTATTTATTTTCCAGACTGCATTTTCTTTCCATTAGTTTTAGATGTTTTTCTACCAATTATTTGCACTTCTGTTTTAGCAAGATTCCCGCAACAACACGCGGTGCATCATCTAGTTTTCATGAAATAGAAACTTAGGTTTTGTCACACCCATCTTGCCTCATTTTCTATATCACTATGCTCCCTAATTTTAAGGCATCATAATCAATTAAGATTGCTTATTTTGAATTGTATATATCTCGATTTTGATCAGGTATTCTCGCTGGGTGTGTGGAGGGATTTTCCACTTGGTGGGCTTTCTTGGTAAGTGGTTAGGGTGTGTGGGCTAGGGTTGTTAGTGGGAAAGTGTTTCAATGTGTTGCCATCAAGACAAAGAACAGTAGTGCGCGTGTGGCCTTTCTCGGTTGTCTTTCTATGCCACATTCTTCTATACATTTTAGCTACTTTGGTAGTGCACATGGCTGATACATCTCCAATGTATCTATAATTTTGATTATTTCATGCTATTATATTATCACTTTTGTATGCTTTATATGTCATTTTATATTATTTTTATGGACTAACCTATTAAGTAGTGCTCAATGACAGTTCATGTTTTCTGCATGTTTTTGTTTCGTAGAAAAAACCATACCTACCAAAGTCCAAACACGATGAAACTTTACAGTGATATTTTCTGGAATGTAAGAGACCTTGGAAGCTTCGAGGGAGGACAAAAAGACCCACATGGGCCCCACAAGCCAGGTGGGCGCCGCCCGCTGACTTGTGGGCCCCACGTAGCTTCGATTGACCTAATTCTTGGCCTATAAATTCACATATATTCTGAAACACTCGGAGCAAGACCCGAAACAATTTTTAAGTCGCCGCAAACCTATGTTCTTCCACAATCTCATCTGGAGCCCTTTTTCGGTACTCCGCTAGAGGCGGAAATCATCGGGGAGGTTATCTTCATCAACCTTGTTGCCTCCTTGATGATGTGTGAGTAGTTCCTACATGACCTACGAGTCCATAGCAGTAGGTACATGGCTTTCTCTCTCTCTCTTTTGATCTTCAATACAATGATCTTCTCTAAGATCAATCTAACGTAATCTTTTGCGGTGTGTTTGTTGGGATCTGATGAATTTTGGGTTTATGATCAAATTATTCATTGAACTATTTTCAATCTATTGAATCCTTTCTTATGCATAATTTTATAGCTATGTATGTGTTGCAAATATGACCTAGAGGCAATAATATTTGTATTGACATATTTTCATATTCATAATCAAGGATTTTATATCCTATGTTATAACTGGTATGATCCTGGAATATGCAATTTAGTCGAAAACTCATATGCATGTGTGGTATGATAAATGGTAAATGAAAAAGGTTCCTAGGCTTGTCTATAAGACTAGCTCAAGTGTTATTGGTGATCACATTTTCCGGATCTTAGGATATCGTTAAGTGTAACGATGATCCTAATACAACATTGAGATTATGATGTTAGAAGAACGATCATATTGAATCGACCCAATCTTGTTTATTATGATTGAGTTAATATCGTCTCCATTCAATTGTAATAACACATAGTGTTAATGTGTTATATTACTCCTTAGACCATGAGATTATTGTGGTCACTTCTTACCGTACGATGGGCTTTGGGGTTGCTCAAACATCACCTGTAACACGGTGATTATAACAACAACTTATAGGTTTATCAGAAAGTTTGACAAGTGACCAGATAGCTCGAGAGTGGGATTTGCTCCTCTGGTAATGAAGAGATATTCCTAGCCCCCCCTCGGTGTGATGGCATCAATCATCATATGCCCAAACACATGTGACTTAGCCACGGGGATGTGGGAACACAATAACGAGAAAGAAGAACAAAACTAGTAACGAGGATTTTGGTATAGTGAGCATGGTGATGACTCAGGAAGATAAGATGCATCCTAGGTTTTGTAAAGTATTGTGAAGCAAAGGTAACATCGCATTATAACCAAAGGTTCACTCACATATTATTCGTGTACTCACAGGGATCGATACGGACGTCCATGGTCCCGCTGCCAGTCATTGGACGAACGGTTTCGTCCATGTCTGTGAGTTACCGAACCTACGGGGTCACAAGCTTAAGGTAATCATGATTTGCTGAGTGTTAGTAGGACAGGAGTTATGTGAATATATTTTCCAAATTATTTCATGAGTATTCAAAATAGTTTCGAGAGGATCCAGAAGCGTTTCGGGGTCATCGGAAGGGTTCCATAGAGTATCGGGCAATATCGGGTATTACCGATAAATTATATATAGGTGGGAAATGTTTTCCGGGGATGTTAATATACATATATATATATATACATTTTATATTTAATTAAATATCAACGGGCCTTCAAAGGCCAAGAGGTGGAAGGAGTTATGGGCCACAAGGGCCCATAAGGAAGTGGCGCCCCCTTGCCATATTGGGGGCCGAATTGGACTATGGGAGGAGTCCAACGCCTTGCCCTTGGCTAGTGCCCCAAGGAGGGACTTTCCCTCCTCGGTGGCTGCCCTCTCCTCCTCCTCCAACCTATATATACTAGGTTTTTTTGCTCTATTGGATATACAATTTTGGAGCCTCCTCTAGTTCTTATAATTCTTGTTCCAGTTAGTCCTAGTTGACTAATTAGAGCTTGGCTAATCCTCTTGTCCTCATAATTAGAAGACCAGTGTGGTTCTAATCTCCTCCCTCTAATTCTCCGACGACGATTAGCTCTAGACGGCAAAGCACTGCCGGATCGTGAAGGTTGCACGCTTACAACCAAGTAGAGAGGCTGTGCTTTTGGTCTTCAGTTTGAGGGATCGTTCGTGGGTGGTATGAGGGACTCTAAGTATGATCTATAATGACAAGTTCTTCTTCCGCTGCAACTGGGTGATGGTAATGATCGTGAACCCAACCCATTATGCGTCTTCATATTGATCTTGGATGATCATAGATGCAATTTTTTTTGTTTTCTACTAGTTTCGCAAAAGTGGCATCATGAGAGGTTTTATGAGTAGATGCAGGTTGCGCTCTAGATCACATGTGATCGTGAGGGTTAATGTTCTTGCTATGCTTCCCCGGAGTGTTGCTTCGGTTCAATTCATCGACGACATGGTGTCGCTTCTTACAAGGTTCTAACAATCGATCGGCTCTGGCATACACAGGAGGGTCCCTTAGATAGATGATCTTCTAGGGGGTCACACTTATTTGACGAAGTTTAGTGTGGAGCTAGAGATTTTTAATTAAGTCTCTTGTTTTACACACCCTGAAACTTAATCTAGCATCAAGAATCGTCGCCTTAATTGTGGACATGGGTAGCTAGTGTTACTTGTTAAAACTGGTTAACCATGTAACTAAAATTTTGCTAAAACCAATTAGAGGACGTCTAACTTGGTTTTGCAGGGTCTGCATATGATGTGGTATAGCCTTCGTTGTGATAATGAGTTTATGTATGAGATGGTTTTATGTTGTAATGTTAAGTGGCCTGCTGAAAGCACAAGTGCTCCCTGCACGATTTTGGCAATTAATATCAACATATATCTTGTTGGACTAATGCTTTTATCTACACTACAAAAAATACACTTCCGTGATGATACGTGTTTGCCACAGTAGGTCACGTTTTCTGTCATGCAGGTACATCCATGACGATTTTATGACAGAATCAAGATAGTCATACCTGTGCTATCGTAGAAGTGTTCCATGACAATACCAAAATTATCATCACGGAAGTGTCCACTTCCATGACAATAAATGACGCATCATGAAGTGCTTTCGTCAAGGGTAACCGACACTTGGCATTGTAACATCCCAATTTTCAATTTGGATATTATACATAGGTCATCATATGCATACCATATTTTATTTGCATTTTGGTTGTGATCCTAGAAATCTTAAGCAACTCAAGGACCCAAGGAGAGAATTGGGGATTTCATTTATTTTCATATTTGAATTTTTCTCAAATTTGAAAAGGGGATCAATTTGGTTTTAATATTTTTCTCTCCAATTATTTCCGAAATTTAAATTAAAAGAGTGAAGATAATATAACTTCTTCAAAAAAGAGAGGAATATTGGAGGAAAAATTTAAAATCAAATAAGTATTTTATTTGGATTTTATCTGAGATTTTATTTGAATTAGAAAAATATGCATTTTTGAAAATTGCATTTTAGGACAAAAAATGTTCACTTTGTTCTAAATATTTTATTTGACGGTGAAAATTGTTTTTGGCATCTTTTTCTTGAATTTTTTTATATTTATTAGGATTTTTATTCAGGCGAAATTCTTTAAAACAAAATTCCGTCCGACTAGGCCAAAGGCCCAGCCGAGCCGTGCCGAAGCCCGCGTCGCCGCCGCCTTCCTCCCTCCGTGCGCCGCACAGACGTCGAGGAGAGTCCGAGCCGGACTCTCGCTCGCGCCGCCCCCTCCAAGCCGCGACGCCGCCCCGACCCCGACCCCGCCGCGTCCTCTCCACCTCACCCTGCCCCGCCGTTGCCCGCCGCCACCGGATCTCGACGGATCTCGCCGCCGCCGTTTTTTTGTTGAATCGGTAAAACCGACAAAACCGTTGCCCCGATTTTTTTGTTAGATCGGTTTAGTTTAGTTTTTCGGTTTCGCTAATTAGCGAGCGTTCACTCGAACATCACTGTTAGCGAACATGTTCGCCCGTTTGTCCCTAATAGCGAATGTTCGTTCGATAGTCTTTTTCTTTTATTTTTATTTTCAGGCAGGGACCTATCCACGATTACTTCGTAGGTTAGCCCCTGATCTTCAAATGCTCGCAACTTTTCGCTCGCTTGTCCAAATCTAGTGAAACCAATGCCAAAATCTTCGTCTCGGACCCTCTTTCCAGTTAACCAACTTGAACATGATTTTGACAATTTAAAATTTGGTTGCAAGCAGATTTGAATTTGAATTTCTTTTGACCACAGTTAGAGTTTCATAGCTTCGATTTGATTGATTCTTTTTGCAAATCGAAGCTCTTCTCTTGTACTTTCGATTTGGATCTTTTATCTTGATTTTTACCCTTGCATCTATTGCTTGAGTGCTTATGTATGCTATTGTTTGTTTGTGATAGAGTTTTCGGTGTGCGAAGCGTGCTACTACGAGTCACTAGGGTTTTCAGATCATCAGCAAGGCAAGTAACACTTTGATCATACCCCTTTATTACCCAGTTTTATGCATTAGTTTCAAACCCTCAAACATTGCATGAGTAGGAATTGTTTAACATGTGGGTTTTGGGAAGTAGTTGTTGAGGTAGTACCTATTGCCTTTTTCAATTAAACCCTGGGAGTTACTTCTACGTTATGCTTATACTGCTATGCTATGCTCGTAGACGTGGTTTGGTTTGAGTGATTCATGACAGTTGTGAGCATTATTATGAACTAAGGGTTTATTTAAGGTGGCTACTTTAACACACATCTGGGTGGATTGTTTGTGGGCACCTGGGGTAATCCAGTGTTGTCCAAGGAGATCCCGGGAATCCGTGTGATCATCCTATGGTCCGCCACCCAGGCTCAAAGGGATCATAAAAATTTTCATGCTAGAAACTTCCGTGTGCAGCCACAAGCCATTATGGGCTCTAGCATAGTTGAGTATGTTGCGGGACCTCTTTCAGTGATAAACTAGTAGATGTAGGGGATTGTAGGTGGTACGGTTTACCCGTCGAAAGGGCTAATGTTTCTGAAAGACTGTGTCTCGGTCATCCGTTTCTCAAACACCATGTAGCGCGAGAAATCCAATGGAGGAGATCGAGTCTTGTGGGGAAAAGTGCGCAAACCTCTGCAGAGTGTACAAACTAATCATGGTTAGCCATGTCCCCGATTATGGACATCTTGAGTATCTGGTACTTGAATTATTATGTTGATCTCATCACTTTACTTAATTAATTTGTTGGGTTAATGATTATTAATTTTGGGATTGAGATGGGGTTACCATGCTCAATGTTTTCAACAAACTTGTAGTTAAATAAAATATATTCCTTTGTTGTAGGGAAAAACTAGCTTTCTACAAAATAACCATAGAGCCTCCACCAGCCAAATATGCATATAGTTATAGCTGCTACTTGTTCATTGCTCTATAGTGTTATTTTGCCAGCATATTCCTTGTGCTGACCCGCTTCGGGCTACAACGTATTATGTTGCAGACTTTTCAGACAAAGAGTAAGGTGCGCTAGGTCATTGTCTTGCACTCAGCTATGCCGTTGGAGTTGATGGACTCATTTTACTTTTGAAGCCTTCGCTGTTATCTTCATTACATGGCCTTCAACCATATTATTGTAATAAGTACTCTCTTTTGAGGTATTCGATGTAATAAGTGTGTGATTGAACTTTGTTATAAATCCTTCAAGTACTGTGTGCATCAGCATTACCGATCCAGGGATGACAGTTATGCATAGAGATTTGACCGTTGGATGTCAGATCGCTAGAAGATGGTATCAGAGCACATGCTAACTGTAGGACGCGACCAATAAGATGAGCCATATGACACTCTTCTCTACTCATTTCCGACTCTTCTCCACTTTCCACTCTATAGATGGCGGAATCAAGGAACAAGTTTGCTCAACTGGATGAAGACACCCCTTTTGGACGACACTTGAAGGAGGCCACTAGATACCTGAACATCGAAATACCGAGCTTCACCGAGACCTACACCACTAATACGTCTCCAACGTATCTATATTTTTTGATTGCTCCATGCTATATTATCTACTGTTTTAGACATTATTGGGCTTTATTATCCACTTTTATACTATTTTTGGGACTAACCTATTAACCGGAGGCCCAGCCCAGAATTGTTGTTTTTTTGCCTATTTCAGAGTTTCGTAGAAAAGGAATATCAAACGGAGTCCAAACGGAATGAAACCTTCGAGAACGTGATTTTCGGAACGAACATGATCCAGGAGACTTGGACCCTACGTCAAGAAATAAAGGAGGAAGCCACGAGGTAGGGGGCGCGCCTACCCCCCCCCCCCCCCCAGCGCGCCCTCCACCCACATGGGCCCCCTATTGCTCCACCGATGTACTCCTTCCTCCTATATATACCTACCCACCCCCAAACAATCAGATACGGAGCCAAAAACCAAATTCCACCGCCGCAACCTTCTGTATCCACGAGATCCCATCTTGGGGCCTGTTCTGGAGCTCCGCCGGAGGGGGCATCCATCACGGAGGGCTTCTACATCAACACCATAGCCTCTCCGATGAAGTGTGAGTAGTTTACCTCAGACCTTCGGGTCCATAGTTACTAGCTATATGGCTTCTTCTCTCTTTTTGGATCTCAATACAATGTTCTCCCCCTCTCTTGTGGAGATCTATTCGGTGTAATCTTCTTTTTGCGGTGTGTTTGTGTTGGGGAACGTAGCAGAATTTTAAAATTTTCTACGCATCACCAAGATCTATCTATGGAGTCATCTAGCAACGAGGGAGAGAGGAGTGCATCTACATACCCTTGTAGATCACGAGCGGAAGCGTTCAAGAGAACGGGGTTGATGGAGTCGTACTCGTCGTGATCCAAATCACCGAAGATCCTAGCGCCGAACGGACGGCACCTCCGCGTTCAACACACGTACAGAGCGAGGACGTCTCCCGCACCTTGATCCATCAAGGAGGAGGGAGAGGTTGAGGAAGAGGGCTCCAACAGCAGCACAACGGCGTGGTGGTGGTGAAGCTGTAGTACTCCGGCAGGGCTTCGCCAAGCTCTTACGGAGGAGGAGAGGTGTTGGGGAGGGGAGGGGCTGCGCCTTGGATGTTGTGTGCAGCCCTCCCCTTGCCCCTCTATTTATAGGGGAAGGAGGAAGGGGGCCGGCCCCCTCTAGATGAGATCTAGAGGGGGGGGGGGCGACCAAGGGGAGGGGGCTTGCCCCCCAAGCAAGGGGGGCGCCCCTTTAGGGTTTCCCCCCCAACCCTAGGCGCATGGGCCCAAGGGGGGGATGCGGCCAGCCCATGTAGGGATGGTTCCCCTTTCCTCTACAGCCCATTAGGCCCTCCGAGAGAGGTGGCCCCTCCCGGTGGACCCCCGGAACCCCTCCGGTGGCCCCGGTACAATACCGATATGCCCCCGAACCTTTCCGGTGACCGTATGACAACTTCCTACATATAAATCTTCACCTCCGGACCATTCCGGAACTCCTCGTGACATCCGGGATCTCATCCGGGACTCCGAACAACATTCGGTAATCACATACAAGTCTTCCTAACAACCCTAGCGTCACCGAACCTTAAGTGTGTAGACCCTACGGGTTCGGGAGACATGCAGACATGACCGAGACGACTCTCCGGTCAATAACCAACAGCGGGATCTGGATACCCATGTTGGCTCCCACATGCTCCTCGATGATCTCATCGGATGAACCACGATGTCGAGGATTCAATCAATCCGTATACAATTCCCTTTGTCAATCGGTACGTTACTTGCCCGAGACTCGATCGTCGGTATCCCAATACCTTGTTCAGTCTCGTTACCGGCAAGTCACTTTACTCGTACCGTAATGCATGATCCCGTGATCAACCACTTGATCACATTGAGCTCATTATGATGATGCATTACCGAGTGGGCCCAGAGATACCTCTCCGTCATACGGAGTGACAAATCCCAGTCTCGATTCGTGCCAACCCAACAGACACTTTCGGAGATACCTGTAATGTACCTTTATAGTCACCCAGTTACGTTGTGACGTTTGGCACACCCAAGGCACTCCTACGGTGTCCGGGAGTTGCACAATCTCATGGTCTAAGGAAATGATACTTGACATTCAGAAAAGCTACAGCAAACGAACTACACGATCTTTGAGCTATGCTTAGGATTGGGTCTTGTCCATCACATCATTCTCCTAATGATGTGATCCCGTTATCAATGACATCCAATGTCCATAGTCAGGAAACCATGACTATCTTTTGATCAACGAGCTAGTCAACTAGAGGCTCACTAGGGACGTGTTGTGGTCTATGTATTCACACATGTATTACGATTTCCGGATAACACAATTATAGCATGAACAATAGACAATTATCATGAACAAAGAAATATAATAATAACCATTTTATTATTGCCTCTAGGGCATATTTCCAACAGTCTCCCACTTGCACTAGAGTCAATATTCTAGTTACATTGTGATGAATCGAACACCCATGCAGTTCTGGTGTTGATCATGTTTTGCTCTAGGGAGAGGTTTAGTCAACGGATCTGCTACATTCAGGTCCGTATGTACTTTACAAATCTCTATGTCTCCATTTTGAACACTTTCACGAATGGAGTTGAAGCGACGCTTGATATGCCTGGTCTTCCTGTGAAACCTGGGCTCCTTGGCAAGGGCAATAGCTCCAGTGTTGTCACAGAAGAGAGTCATCGGGCCCGACGCATTGGGTATGACTCCTAGGTCGGTAATGAACTCCTTCACCCAGACTGCTTCTTGTGCTGCCTCCGAGGCTGCCATGTACTCCGCTTCACATGTAGATCCCGCCACAACGCTTTGCTTGCAACTGCACCAGCTTACTGCCCCACCATTCAAAATATACACGTATCCGGTTTGTGACTTAGAGTCATCCAGATCTGTGTCGAAGCTAGCATCGACGTAACCCTTTACGACGAGCTCTTCGTCACCTCCATAAACGAGAAACATTTCCTTAGTCCTTTTCAGGTACTTCAGGATATTCTTGACCGCTGTCCAGTGTTCCATGCCGGGATTACTTTGGTACCTTCCTACCAAACTTACGGCAAGGTTTACATCAGGTCTGGTACACAGCATAGCATACATGATAGACCCTATGGCCGAGGCATAGGGGACGACACTCATCTTTTCTCTATCTTCTGCCGTGGTCGGGCATTGAGCCGTGCTCAATCTCGTACCTTGCAATACAGGCAAGAACCCCTTCTTTGACTGATCCATTTTGAACTTCTTCAATATCTTGTCAAGGTACGTACTCTGTGAAAGACCAATGAGGCGTCTCGATCTATCTCTATAGATCTTGATGCCTAATATATAAGCAGCTTCTCCAAGGTCCTTCATTGAAAAACACTTGTTCAAGTAGGCCTTTATGCTTTCCAAGAATTCTATATCATTTCCCATCAACAGTATGTCATCCACATACAATATGAGAAATGCTACAGAGCTCCCACTCACTTTCTTGTAAATGCAGGCTTCTCCATAAGTCTGCATAAACCCAAACGCTTTGATCATCTCATCAAAACGAATGTTCCAACTCCGAGATGCTTGCACCAGCCCATAAATCGAGCGTTGGAGCTTGCACACCTTGTCAGCATTCTTAGGATCGACAAAACCTTCTGGCTGCATCATATACAATTCTTCCTTAAGGAAACCATTAAGGAATGCCGTTTTGACGTCCATTTGCCATATCTCATAATCATAGAATGCGGCAATTGCTAACATGATTCGGACGGACTTCAGCTTCGCTACGGGTGAGAAAGTCTCATCGTAGTCAACCCCTTGAACTTGTCGATAACCCTTAGCGACAAGCCGAGCTTTATAGATGGTCACATTACCATCCGCGTCTGTCTTCTTCTTAAAGATCCATTTATTTTCTATGGCTCGCCGATCAACGGGCAAGTCAGTCAAAGTCCATACTTCGTTTTCATACATGGATCCTATCTCGGATTTCATGGCTTCCAGCCATTTGTCGGAATCCGGGCCCGCCATCGCTTCTTCATAGTTCGAAGGTTCACCGTTGTCTAACAACATGATTTCCAAGACAGGGTTGCCGTACCACTCTGGTGCGGAACGTGTCCTTGTGGACCTACGAAGTTCAGTAGCAACTTGATCTGAAGTTTCATGATCATCATCATCAACTTCCTCTCTAGTCGGTGCAGGCACCTCAGGAACATTTTCTTGAGCTGCGCCACTTACCGGTTCAAGAGGTAATACTTCATCAAGTTCTACCTTCCTCCCACTTATTTCTTTCGAGAGAAACTCTTTCTCTAGAAAGGACCCATTCTTGGCAACAAAGATCTTGCCTTCGGATCTGAGGTAGAAGGTATACCCAACAGTTTCTTTAGGGTATCCTATGAAGACGCATTTTTCCGACTTGGGTTCGAGCTTTTCAGGTTGAAGTTTCTTGACATAAGCATCGCATCCCCAAACTTTTAGAAACGACAGCTTAGGTTTCTTCCCAAACCATAATTCATACGGTGTCGTCTCAACGGATTTTGACGGAGCCCTATTTAAAGTGAATGCGGCAGTCTCTAAAGCATAGCCCCAAAATGACAGCGGTAAATCGGTAAGAGACATCATAGATCGCACCATATCTAATAGAGTGCGATTACGACGTTCGGACACACCATTACGCTGAGGTGTTCCAGGCGGCGTGAGTTGTGAAACTATTCCACATTTTCTTAAGTGTGTGCCAAATTCGTGACTCAAGTATTCTCCCCCACGATCTGATCGCAAGAACTTGATTTTCCTGTCACGTTGATTCTCAACCTCACTCTGAAATTCCTTGAACTTTTCAAAGGTCTCAGACTTGTGTTTCATTAAGTAGACATACCCATATCTACTCAAGTCATCAGTGAGGGTGAGAACATAACGATAGCCACCGCGAGCCTCAACACTCATTGGACCGCACACATCAGTATGTATGATTTCCAATAAGTTGGTTGCTCGCTCCATTGTTCCTGAGAACGGAGTCTTGGTCATTTTACCCATGAGGCATGGTTCGCACGTGTCAAATGATTCGTAATCAAGAGACTCTAAAAGTCCATCTGCATGGAGCTTCTTCATGCGTTTGACACCTATGTGACCAAGGCGGCAGTGCCACAAGTATGTGGGACTATCATTATCAACCTTACATCTTTTGGTATTCACACTATGAATATGTGTAGCATTACGCTCGAGATTCATTAAGAATAAACCATTCACCATCGGAGCATGACCATAAAACATATCTCTCATATAAATAGAACAACCATTATTCTCGGATTTAAATGAGTAGCCATCTCGAATTAAACGAGATCCTGATACAATGTTCATGCTCAAAGCTGGCACTAAATAACAATTATTGAGGTTTAAAACTAATCCCGTAGGTAAATGTAGAGGTAGCGTGCCGACGGCGATCACATCGACCTTGGAACCATTCCCGACGCGCATCGTCACCTCGTCCTTCGCCAGTCTCCGCTTATTCCGCAGCTCCTGCTTTGAGTTACAAATGTGAGCAACCGCACCGGTATCAAATACCCAGGAGCTACTACGAGTACTGGTAAGGTACACATCAATTACATGTATATCACATATACCTTTCGTGTTGCCGGCCTTCTTGTCCGCTAAGTATTTGGGGCAGTTCCGCTTCCAGTGACCACTTCCCTTGCAATAAAAACACTCAGTCTCGGGCTTGGGTCCATTCTTTGGCTTCTTCCCGGCAGCTTGCTTACCGGGCGCGGCAACTCCCTTGCCGTCCTTCTTGAAGTTCTTCTTACCCTTGCCTTTCTTGAACTTAGTGGTTTTATTCACCATCAACACTTGATGTTCCTTTTTGACTTCTACCTCTGCTGATTTCAGCATTGAATATACCTCAGGAATGGTCTTTTCCATCCCCTGCATATTGAAGTTCATCACAAAGCTCTTGTAGCTCGGTGGAAGCGACTGAAGGATTCTGTCAATGACCGCGTCATCCGGGAGATTAACTCCCAGCTGAGTCAAGCGGTTATGCAACCCAGACATTTTGAGTATGTGCTCACTGACAGAACTATTTTCCTCCATCTTACAGCTGAAGAACTTGTCGGAGACTTCATATCTCTCGACCCGGGCATGAGCTTGAAAAACCATTTTCAGCTCTTCGAACATCTCATATGCTCCGTGTCTCTCAAAACGCTTTTGGAGCCCCGGTTCTAAGCTGTAAAGCATGCCGCACTGAACGAGGGAGTAATCATCAGCACGTGACTGCCAAGCGTTCATAACGTCTTGGTTCTGTGGGACGGGTGCGTCACCTAGCGGTGCTTCTAGGACATAATCTTTCTTGGCAGCTATGAGGATGATCCTCAGGTTCCGGACCCAGTCCGTATAGTTGCTGCCATCGTCTTTCAGCTTGGTTTTCTCTAGGAACGCGTTGAAGTTGAGGACAACGTGGGCCATTTGATCTACAAGACATATTGTAAAGATTTTAGACTAAGTTCATGATAATTAAGTTCATCTAATCAAATTATTCAATGAACTCCCACTTAGATAGACATCCCTCCAGTCATCTAAGTATAACATGATCCGAGTTAACTAGGCCGTGTCTGATCATCACGTGAGACGGACTAGCCAACATCGGTGAACATCTTCATGTTGATCGTATCTCCTATACGACTCATGCTCGACCTTTCGGTCTTCTGTGTTCCGAGGCCATGTCTGTACATGCTAGGCTCGTCAAGTCAACCTAAGTGTATTGCGTGTGTAAATCTGGCTTACACCCGTTGTATTCGAACGTTAGAATCTATCACACCCGATCATCACGTGGTGCTTCGAAACAACGAACCTTCGCAACGGTGCACAGTTAGGGGGAACACTTTCTTAAAATTATTACGAGGGATCATCTTATTTAAGCTACCGTCGTTCTAAGCAAATAAGATGTAAAACATGATAAACATCACATGCAATCAAACAGTGACATGATATGGCCAATATCATTTGCTCCTTTTGATCTCCATCTTCGGGGCTCCATGATCATCGTTGTCACCGGCATGACACCATGATCTCCATCATCGTGTCTTCTTGAAGTTGTCTCGTCATCTATTACTTCTACTACTATGGCTAACACTTTAGCAATAAAGTAAAGTAATTACATGACGTTTATGTTGACACGCAGGTCATAAATAAATAAAGACAACTCCTATGGCTCCTGCCGGTTGTCATACTCATCGACATGCAAGTCGTGATTCCTATTACAAGAACATGATCATCTCATACATCACATATATCATTCATCACATCCTTTGGCCATATCACATCACAAAACACTTGCTGCAAAAACAAGTTAGACGTCCTCTAATTGTTGTTGCAAGTTTTTACGTGGCTGCTATAGGATTCTAGCAAGAACGTTTCTTACCTACGCCAAAACCACAACGTGAATTGCCAATTTCTATTTACCCTTCATAAGGACCCTGTTCATCGAATCCGATCCGACTAAAGTGGGAGAGACAGACACCCGCCAGCCACCTTATGCAACTAGTGCATGTTAGTCGGTGGAACCAGTCTCACGTAAGCGTACGTGTAAGGTTGGTCCGGGCCGCTTCATCCCATGATGCCGCCGAATCAAGATAAGACTAGTAACGGCAAGCAAATTGACAATATCGACGCCCACAACTACTTTGTGTTCTACTCGTGCATAGAAACTACGCATAGACCTAGCTCATGATGCCACTGTTGGGGAACGTAGCAGAATTTTAAAATTTTCTACGCATCACCAAGATCAATCTATGGAGTCATCTAGCAACGAGGGAGAGAGGAGTGCATCTACATACCCTTGTAGATCACGAGCGGAAGCGTTCAAGAGAACGGGATTGATGGAGTCGTACTCGTCATGATCCAAATCACCGAAGATCCTAGCGCCGAACGGACGGCACCTCCGTGTTCAACACACGTACGGAACGAGGACGTCTCCCGCGCCTTGATCCAGCAAGGAGGAGGGAGAGGTTGAGGAAGAGGGCTCCAACAGCAGCACGACGGCGTGGTGGTGGTGAAGCTGTAGTACTCCGGCAGGGCTTCACCAAGCTCTTACGGAGGAGGAGAGGTGTTGGGGAGGGGAGGGGCTGCGCCTTGGATGTTGTGTGCAGCCCTCCCCTTGCCCCTCTATTTATAGGGGAAGGAGGAAGGGGGCGGCCCCCTCTAGATGAGATCTAGAGGGGGGGGGGCAAGGGGAGGGGGCTTGCCCCCCCAAGCAAGGGGGCGCCCCCTTTAGGGTTTCCCCCCCAACCCTAGGCGCATGGGACCAAGGGGGGGGGATGCGGCCAGCCCATGTAGGGCTGGTTCCCCTTTCCTCTACAGCCCATTAGGCCCTCCAGGAGAGGTGGCCCCTCCGGTGGACCCCTGGAACCCCTCAGGTGGCCCCGGTACAATACCGATATGCCCCTGAACCTTTCCGGTGACCGTATGACAACTTCCTATATATAAATCTTCACCTCTGGACCATTCCGGAACTCCTCGTGACGTCCAGGATCTCATCCGGGACTCCGAACAACATTTGGTAATCACATACAAGTCTTCCTAACAACCCTAGCGTCACCGAACCTTAAGTGTGTAGACCCTACGGGTTCGGGAGACATGCAGACATGACCGAAATGACTCTCCGGTCAATAACCAACAGCGGGATCTGGATACCCATGTTGGCTCCCACATGCTCCTCGATGATCTCATCGGATGAACCACGATGTCGAGGATTCAATCAATCCGTATACAATTCCCTTTGTCAATCGGTACGTTACTTGCCCGAGACTCGATCGTCGGTATCCCAATACCTTGTTCAGTCTCGTTACCGGCAAGTCACTTTACTCGTACCATAATGCATGATCCCGTGATCAACCACTTGATCACATTGAGCTCATTATGATGATGCATTACCGAGTGGGCCCAAAGATACCTCTCCGTCATACGGAGTGACAAATCCCAGTCTCGATTCGTGCCAAACCAACAGACACTTTTGGAGATACCTGTAATGTACCTTTATAGTCACCCAGTTACGTTGTGACGTTTGGCACACCCAAGGCACTCCTACGGTGTCCGGGAGTTGCACAATCTCATGGTCTAAGGAAATGATACTTGACATTCAGAAAAGCTACAGCAAACGAACTACACGATCTTTGAGCTATGCTTAGGATTGGGTCTTGTCCATCACATCATTCTCCTAATGATGTGATCCCGTTATCAAATGACATCCAATGTCCATAGTCAGGAAACCATGACTATCTTTTGATCAACGAGCTAGTCAACTAGACGCTCACTAGGGACGTGTTGTGGTCTATGTATTCACACATGTATTACGATTTTCGGATAACACAATTATAGCATGAACAATAGACAATTATCATGAACAAAGAAATATAATAATAACCATTTTATTATTGCCTCTAGGGCATATTTCCAACAGTTTGTTGAGACCAATGAATTGTGGGTTTATGATCAAGATTATCTATGAACAATATTTGAATCTTCTCTGAATTCTTTTATGTATGATTGGTTATCTTTGCAAGTCTCTTCGAATTATCAGTTTGGTTTGGCCTACTAGATTGATCTTTCTTGCAATGGGAGAAGTGCTTAGCTTTGGGTTCAATCTTGCAGTGTCCTTTCCCAGTGACAGTAGGGGCAGCAAGGCACGTATTGTATTGTTGCCATCGAGGATAACAAGATGGTTTTTTTATCATATTGCATGAATTTATCCCTCTACTTCATGTTATCTTACTTAAGGAGTTACTCTGTTTTCATGAACTTAATACTCTAGATACATGCTGGATAGCGGTCGATGAGTGAAGTAATAGTAGTAGATGCAAGCAGGAGTCCGTCTACTTGTCTCAGACGTGATGCCTATATACATGATCATACCTAGATATCCTCATAACTATGCTCAATTCTGTCAATTGCTCAACAGTAATTCATTCACCCACCGTAAAATACTTATGCTCTTGAGAGAAGCCACTAGTGAAACCTATGCCCCCCGGGTCTATCTTCATCATATTAATCTTCCAATACTTAGTTATTTCCTTTGCTTTTTACTTTGCTTTTATTTTACTTTGCATCTTTATCACAAAAATACCAAAAATATTATCCTATCATATCTATTAGATCTCACTCTCGTAAGTGACCGTGAAGGGATTGACAACCCCTTATCGCGTTGGTTGCGAGGAGTTATTTGCTTTGTGCAGGTACGAGGGACTCGCGCGTAGCCTCCTACTGGATTGATACCTTGGTTCTCAAAAACTGAGGGGAATACTTACGCTACTTTGCTGCATCATCCTTTCCTCTTCAAGGAAATCCAACACAGTGCTCAAGAGGTAGCAAGAAGATTTCTGGCGCCGTTGCCGGGGAGTCTACGCAAAAGTCAAGATACCAAGTACCCATCACAACCCTTATCTCCCGCATTACATTATTTGCCATTTGCCTCTCATTTTCCTCTCTCCCACTTCACCCTTGCCGTTTTATTCGCCCTCTCTCTCTCTATCCCCCCTCTCTTTCTCTATTTGCCTCTTTTTGCCCACTTGCTCTTTGTTTGCTTGTGTGTTGGTTTGCTTGTTTGTCACAATGGCTCTACCTAGATTTGGTGATCTTCACCTTAAAAGGTTAGAAGAGATCGAAAGCAATGTCAGGAGTTTTATGATTTTGCAATTTGAGAATAATAATTTCTTCAGAAACGAGCTTAAGGAACAGAAAAGTTTTATGAGTTTTATGAATAAAGAGCTCGATGATATGTCTAAAGAATTTGATGGTTTAAGATCCCAACTTGCTCGTCTTGAGAAATTGACTGCTGAAATTTCGGATAAGCAGGCTACCTTAGTTAATAGGATGGCCGCTAAACCAGATTTTTATGAAAATAAAGATGAAGATGTAAAAGTTATTGATGTGTCCCCTATTAAATCTTTGTTTTGCAATATGAATCTTGATAATGATGGGACTGAATATGATCCACCTTTACCTAGAAGGTGTTCCAAAAATTCGGAGTTTTTAGATCTTGATGCTAAATTTGATGAAAGTGGGATTGAAGAAATTAAAACCCTAGATGTTGCTAAACCCACTATTTTGGATTTCAAGGAATTTAATTATGAAAATTGCTCTTTGATTGATTGTATTTCCTTGTTGCAATCCGTGCTAAATTCTCCTCATGCTTATAGTCAAAATAAAGCGTTTACTAAACATATCGTTGATGCCTTGATGCAATCTTATGAAGAAAAACTTGAGTTGGAAGTTTCTATCCCTAGAAAACTTTATGATGAGTGGGAACCAACTATTAAAATTAAGATTAAAGATCATGAGTTCTATGCTTTATGTGATTTGGGTGCTAGTGTTTCCACGATTCCAAAGACTTTGTGTGATTTATTTGGTTTCCGTGATTTTGATGATTGCTCTTTAAACTTGCACCTTGCGGATTCCACTATTAAGAAACCAATGGGAAGAATCAATGATGTTCTTATTGTCGCAAATAGGAATTATGTGCCCGTAGATTTTATTGTTCTTGACATAGATTGCGATCCTTCATGTCCTATTGGTAGACCTTTCCTTAGAACGATTGGTGCAATTATTGATATGAAGGAAGGAAATATTAGATTCCAATTTCTGTTAAGGAAAGGCATGGAACACTTTCCTAGAAAGAAAATTAAATGACCTTATGAATCTATTATGAGAGCCACTTATGGATTGCCTACCAAAGATGGCAATACCTAGATTTATCATTGCTTTTTATGCCTAGCTAGGGGCGTTAAACGATAGCGCTTGTTGGGAGGCAACCCAATTTTATTTTTATTCCTTGATTTTTGCTCTGTTTAGTAATAAATAATTTACCTAGCCTCTGTTTTGGTTGTGTTTTTTGTGTTTAATTAGTGTTTGTGCCAAGTAGAACCGTTGGGAAGACTTGGGGAAAGTCTTGTTATCTTGCTGTAAAAAACAGAAACTTTAGTGCTCACGAGAACTGCTGCGATTTTTATTTGGAAAGTGATATTTAGTTAATTATTTTTGCAGCTGATTAATAGATAAATTCCTCACGTCCAGCAATTTATTTTAGAATTTTTGGTGTTCCAGATCTTGCGCTAGTTACAGATTACTACAGATTGTTCTGTTTTTGACAGATTCTGTTTTTCGTGTGTTGTTTGCTTATTTTGATGAATCTATGGCTAGTAAAATAGTTTATAAACCATAGAGAAGTTGGAATACAGTAGATTTAACACCAATATAAATAAATAATGAGTTCATTACAGTACCTTGAAGTGGTCTTTTGTTTTCTTTCGCTAACGGAGCTCACGAGATTTTCTACTTTAAGTTTTGTGTTGTGAAGTTTTCAAGTTTTGGGTAAAGATTTGATGGATTATGGAACAAGGAGTGGCAAGAGCCTAAGCTTGGGGATGCCCATGGCACCCCCAAGATAATCAAAGGACACCTAAAAGCCAAAGCTTGGGGATGCCCCGGAAGGCATCCCCTCTTTCGTCTACTTCCATCGGTAACTTTACTTGGAGCTATATTTTTATTCACCACATGATATGTGTTTTGCTTGGAGCGTCTTGTATGATTTGAGTCTTTGCTTTTTAGTTTACCACAATCATCCTTGCTGTACACACCTTTTGAGAGAGCCATACATGATTTGGAATTTGTTAGAATACTCTATGTGCTTCACTTATATCTTTTGAGTTATATAGTTTTGCTCTAGTACTTCACTTATATCTTTTAGAGCACGGTGGTGGATTTGTTTTATAGAAACTATTGATCTCTCATGCTTCACTTAGATTATTTTGAGAGTCTTAAATAGCATGGTAATTTGCTTAAATAATCCTAATATGCTAGGTATTCAAGATTAGTAAAAAATTCTTATGAGTGTTTTGAATACTAAGAGAAGTTTGATGCTTGATGATTGTTTTGAGATATGGAGGTAATAATATCAAAGTCGTGCTAGTTGAGTAGTTGTGAATTTGAGAAATGCTTGTGTTGAAGTTTGCAAGTCCCGTAGCATGCACGTATGGTAAACGTTATGTAACAAATTTGAAACATGAGGTGTTCTTTGATTGTCCTCCTTATGAGTGGCGGTCGGGGACGAGCGATGGTCTTTTCCTACCAATCTATCCCCCTAGGAGCATGCGCGTAGTGCTTGGTTTTTGATGACTTGTAGATTTTTGCAATAAGTATGTGAGTTCTTTATGACTAATGTCGAGTCCATGGATTATACGCACTATCACCCTTCCATCATTGCTAGCCTCTTCGGTACCGTGCATTGCCCTTTCTCACATTGAGAGTTGGTGCAAACTTTGCCGGTGCATCCAAACCCCATGATATGATACGCTCTTTCACACATAAACCTCCTTATATCTTCCTCAAAACAGCCACCATACCTACCTATTATGGCATTTCCATAGCCACTCCGAGATATATTGTCATGCAACTTTCCACCATTCCGTTTATCATGACACATTCATCATTGTCATATTGCTTAGAATGATCATGTAGTTGACATAGTATTTGTGGCAAAGCCATCGTTCATAATTCTTTCATACATGTCACTCTTGGTTCATTGCATATCCCGGTACACCGCCGGAGGCATTCATATAGAGTCATCTTTTGTTCTAGCATCGAGTTGTAAATAAATAGAAGTGTGATGATCATCATTTTCTAGAGCATTGTCCCAAGTGAGGAATTAAAAAAATGGAGAGAAAGGCCATTAAAAAAAGAAGAGAAGGCCAAAAAAGAGAGATAGAAAAGGAGAGAAGGGACAATGCTACTATCCTTTGCCACACTTGTGCTTCAAAGTAGCACCATAATCTTCATGATAGAGAGTCTTTTGTTTTGTCACTTTCATATACTAGTGGGAATTTTTCATTATAGAACTTGGCTTGTATATTCCAACAATGGCCTCCTCAAGTGCCCTAGGTCTTTGTGAGCAAGCAAGTTGGATGCACACCCACTTAGTTTCTTTTGTTGAGCTTTCATACATTTATAGCTCTATTGCATCCGTTGCATGGCAATCCCTACTCCTTGCATTAACATCAATCGATGGGCATCTCCATAGCCCATTGATTAGCCTCGTTGATGTGAGACTTTCTCCTTTTTTGTCTTCTCCACATAACCCCATCATCATATTCTATTCCACCCATAGTGCTATGTCCATGGCTCGCGCTCATATATTGCGTGAAAGTTTATAGGTTTGAGATTACTAAAGTATGAAACAATTGCTTGGCTTGTCATCGGGGTTGTGCATGATGAGAGCATTCTTGTGTGACGAAAATGGAGCATGACTAAACTATTTGATTTTGTAGGGATGAACTTTCTTTGGCCATGTTATTTTGAGAAGACATAATTTCTTAGTTAGTATGCTTGAAGTATTATTATTTTTATGTCAAAATGAACTTTTATCTTGAATCTTTCGGATCTGAATATTCATACCACAATTAAGAAGAATTATATTAAAATTATGCCAAGTAGCACTCCGCATCAAAATTATCCTTTTTATCATTTACCTACTCGAGGACGAGCATGAATTAAGCTTGGGGATGCTTGATACGTCTCCAACGTATCTATAATTTTTGATTGCTCCATGCTATATTATCTACTGTTTTGGACATTATTGGGCTTTATTATCCACTTTTATATTATTTTTTGGACTAACCTATTAACCATAGGCCCAACCCAGAATTGCTGTTTTTTGCCTATTTCAGAGTTTCGCAGAAAAGGAATATCAAACGGAGTCCAAACGGAATGAAACCTTCGGGAATGTGATTTTCGGAACGAACATGATCCAGGAGACTTGGACCCTACGTCAAGAAATAAAGGAGGAAGCCACGAGGTAGGGGGCGCGCCTACCCCCCAGGCGTGCCCTCCACCCTCGTGGGCCCCCTGTTGCTCCACCGACGTACTCCTTCCTCCTATATATACCTACGTACCCCCAAACGATCAGATACGGAGCCAAAAACCTAATTCCACCGCCGCAACCTTCTGTATCCACGAGATCCCATCTCGGGGCCTGTTCCGGAGCTCCACCGGAGGGGGCATCCATCACGGAGGGCTTCTACATCAACACCATAGCCTCTCCGATGAAGTGTGAGTAGTTTACCTCAGACCTTCGGGTCCATAGTTATTAGCTAGATGGCTTCTTCTCTCTTTTTGGATCTCAATACAATGTTCTCCCCCTCTCTTGTGGAGATCTATTCGATGTAATCTTCTTTTTGCGGTGTGTTTGTTGAGACCGATGAATTGTGGGTTTATGATCAAGATTATCTATGAACAATATTTGAATCTTCTCTGAATTCTTTTATGTATGATTGGTTATCTTTGCAAGTCTCTTCGAATTATCAGTTTGGTTTGGCCTACTAGATTGATCTTTCTTGCAATGGGAGAAGTGCTTAGCTTTGGGTTCAATCTTGCGGTGTCCTTTCCCAGTGACAGTAGGGGCATCAAGGCACGTATTGTATTGTTGCCATCGAGGATAACAAGATGTTTTTTTATCATACTGCATGAATTTATCCCTCTACATCATGTCATCTTGCTTAAGGCGTTACCCTGTTTTCATGAACTTAATACTCTAGATGCATGCTGGATAGCGGTCGATGAGTGGAGTAATAGTAGTAGATGCAGGCAGGAGTCGGTCTACTTGTCTCGGACGTGATGCCTATATACATGATCATACCTAGATATTCTCATAACTATGCTCAATTCTGTCAATTGCTCAACAGTAATTCGTTCACCCACCGTAATATACTTATGCTCTTGAGAGAAGCCACTAGTGAAACCTATGGCCCCCGGGTCTATCTTCATCATATTAATCTTCCAATACTTAGTTATTTCCTTTTGCTTTTATTTTACTTTGCATCTTTATCACAAAAATACCAAAAATATTATCCTATCATATCTATCAGATCTCACTCTCGTAAGTGACCGTGAAGGGATTGACAACCCCTTATCGCGTTGGTTGCGAGGAGTTATTTGCTTTGTGCAGGTACGAGGGACTTGCGCGTAGCCTCCTACTGGATTGATACCTTGGTTATCAAAAACTGAGGGAAATACTTACGCTACTTTGCTGCATCATCCTTTCCTCTTCAAGGAAATCCAACATAGTGCTCAAGAGGTAGCAACCGCCACTCCACCGAAAGAAGAGTGCTGGACCATTCGAGTACATGTCCCAGGAAGGACATTCATACCAGTTACTGAGTCCATAGAGTTTTCCTTTGATGCACCAACCTGGAGTCTAGGAAAGAGCATGGCAGCTTGCATCGCCATGGGACGCATCGGCGAAGTTTACCGCAAGTATCTTAAGGACACCACCTACCAGATATGTGGATGCCGAGATGAGAAATGGGAGATGATCAGCACCAAGAGGGACAATTCCATTGCAGCCTACATCCAGGAGTTAAACCAACACATTCGTCGTCAGGAGAACCAGATATGCGCCAGCATGATAGACCTGAAGAAGGTGATGACTAGGAACATGGAGCAAGAAGAGGAACTCAAGTCTACACGCGATGGATATGAAGAGGAAATTGCAGTTCTACTAGAGAAGAATGAAGATCTGAAGAAGAAGCTAGGAGTATTCCTGGGAGACCCTGCGCCAGGAGGTGACGACCATCCCGAAGACTACATCATCATCGACAACACCGACTCCGACCCTGACAGTGATGATTGATACGTCTCCAACGTATCTATAATTTTTGATTGCTCCATGCTATTGTATTATCTATTTTGGATGTTAATGGGCTTTATTTTACACTTTTATATCATTTTTGGGACTAACCTATTAACCGGAGGCAGTCCAAATGGAATGAAACCTTCAGGAGCATAATTTTTGGAACAAACGTGACCCATGAGACTTGGAGTGGACGTCAAGAAACAATCGAGGAGGCCACGAGGCAGGGGGGCGCGCCCACCCCCCTAGGCACACCCTCCACCCTCGTAGGCTCCTCATTTCTCCATCGACCTACTTATTCCTCCTATATATATCTACGTACCCCGCAAACATCTAGGAGCACCACGAAAACCTAATTCCACCGCCGCAACCTTCTGTACCCAAGAGATCCCATCTTGGGGCCTTTTCCGGAGCTCCGCCGGAGGGGGCATTGATCACGAAGGGCCTCTACATCAACTCCATGGCCTCTCCGGTGATGTGTGAGTAGTTTACTTCAGACCTTCGGGTCCATAGCTAGTAGCTAGATGGCTTCTTCTCTCTCTTTGGATCTCAATACAAAGTTCTCCTCGATTCTCTTGGGGATCTATTCGATGTAATCTTCTTTTGCGGTGTGTTTGTCGAGATCCGATGATTGTTGGTTTATGATCAAGTCTATCTATGAACAATATTTGAATCTTCTCTAAATTCTTTTATGTATGATTGGTTTATCTTTGCAAGTCTCTTCGAATTATCAGTTTGGTTTGGCCTACTAGATTGATCTTTCTTGCAATGGGAGAAGTGCTTAGCTTTGGGTTCAATCTTGCGGTGCTCGATCCCAGTGACAGAAAGGGAAACGACACGCATTGCATTGTTGCCATCGAGGATAAAAAGATGGGG
This sequence comes from Triticum aestivum, assembly GCF_018294505.1. Lineage (NCBI taxonomy): Eukaryota > Viridiplantae > Streptophyta > Magnoliopsida > Poales > Poaceae > Triticum > Triticum aestivum. The sequence continues at coordinate 278,085,547 of NC_057800.1, read as the reverse complement.
TTTATATCACATTGCATGAGTTTATCCCTCTACATCATGTCATCTTGCTTAAGGCGTTACTCTGTTCTTATGAACTTAATACTCTAGATGCATGCTGGATAGCGGTCGATATGTGGAGTAATAGTAGTAGATGCAGAATCATTTCGGTCTACTTGTCTCGGACGTGATGCATATATACACGATCATGCCTAGATATTCTCATTGTTATTCGGTTCTCTATCAATTGCTCGACAGTAATTTGTTCACCCACCGTAATACTTATGCTATCTTGAGAGAAGTCACTAGTGAAACCTATGCCCCCCGGGTCTATTCTCCATCATATAAGTTTCCCATCCACTTTATTTTGCAATCTTTACTTTCAATATATATCATAAAAATACCAAAAATATTTATCTTATTATTATCATCTCTATCAGATCTCACTTTTGCAAGTGGCCGTGAAGGGATTGACAACCTGATACGTCTCCAACGTATCTATAATTTTTTATTGGTCCATGCTATTATATTATCTATTTTGGATGTTATTTGACTTATTTTTACACTTTTATATTATTTTTGGGACTAACCTATTAACCGGAGGCCCAGCCCAAATTGATGTTTTTTTGCCTATTTCAGTGTTTCGTCAAAACGGAGTATCAAACGGAGTCCAAACGGAATGAAACCTTCGGGAACGTGATTTTCTCAATGAACGTGATCCAGGAGACTCGGAGTGGGCGTCAAGAAACAATCGAGGAGGCCACGAGGCAGGGGGGCGCGCCCTCCACCCTCGTGGGCCCCTCGTTGCTCCACCGACATACTTCTTCCTCCTATATATATCCACGTACCCCCTAAACGTCCAGGAGCACCACGAAAACCTAATTCCACCACCCCAACCTTCTGTACCCGAGAGATCCCATCTTGGGGCCTTTTCCGGAGCTCTGTCGGAGGGGGCATTGATCACGGAGGGCCTCTACATCAATTCCATGGCCTCTCCGGTGATGTGTGAGTGGTTTACTTCAGACCTTCGGGTCCATAACTAGTAGCTAGATGGCTTCTTCTCTCTCTTTGGATCTCAATACAAAGTTCTCCTCGATTCTCTTGTAGATCTATTCGATGTAATCTTCTTTTGCGGTGTGTTTGTCGAGATCCGATGAATTGTGGGTTTATGATCAAGTCTATATATGAACACTATTGGAATCTTCTCTGAATTCTTTTATGTATGATTGGTTTATCTTTGCAAGTCTCTTCGAATTATCAGTTTGGTTTGGCCTACTAGATTGATCTTTCTTGCAGTGGGAGAAGTGCTTAGCTTTGGGTTCAATCTTGCGGTGCTCGATCCCAGTGACAGAAAGGGAAACGACATGCATTGCGTTGTTGCCATCGAGGATAAAAAGATGGGGTTTATATCACATTGCATGAGTTTATCCCTCTACATCATGTCATCTTGCTTAAGGCGTTACTCTATTCTTATGAACTTAATACTCTAGATGCATGCTGGATAGCGGTCGATATGTGGAGTAATAGTAGTAGATGCAGAATTGTTTCGGTCTACTTGTCTCGGACGTGATGCATATATACATGATCATGCCTAGATATTCTCATAGTTATTCGCTTCTCTATCAATTGCTCGACAGTAATTTGTTCACCCACCGTAATACGTATGCTATCTTGAGAGAAGCCACTAGTGAAACGTATGGCCCCCGGGTCTATTCTCCATCATATAAGTTTCCCATCTACTTTATTTTGCAATCTTTACTTTCAATCTATATCATAAAAATACCAAAAATATTTATCTTATTATTATCATCTCTATCAGATCTCACTCTTGCAAGTGGTTGTGAAGGGATTGACAACCCCTTTATCGCGTTGGTTACGAGGTTCTTATTTGTTTGTGTAGGTATGAGGTGACTCGCGCATGGTCTCCTACTGGATTGATACCTTGGTTCTCAAAAATTGAGGGAAATACTTACGTTGTTTTACTGCTCCACTCTTTCTTTCTTCTTCAAGGGAAAATGAGCGCAATGCTCAAGAGGTAGCAAGAAGGATTTTTGGCGCCATTACCGGGGAGATGTACGCCAAGTCAAGACATACCAAGTACCCATCACAACTCTTATCCTTCGCATTCAATTATTTGCCATTTGCCTCTCGTTTTCCTCTCCCCCACTTCACCCTTGCCGTTTTATTCGCCCTCTCTTCTCTGTTCCCCTTCTCTTTCCCAATTTGCCTCTTTTGCCCGTTTTTTTTTGCTTGTGTGTTGGATTGCTTGCTTGTCACGATGGCTCAAGATAATACTAAATTGTGTGACTTTGCTAATATGAACAATAATGATTTTATTAGCACTCCGATTTCTCCTCTTACCAATGCTGAATCTTGTGAAATTAATATTGCTTTGCTAGATCTTGTCATGAAAGATCTGTTTTCTGGCCTTCCGAGTGAAGATGCCGCTACCCATCTAAACAACTTTGTTGATTTGTGTGATATGCAAAAGAAGAAAGATGTGGATAATGATATTGTTAAACTTAAGCTATTTTTGTTTTCGCTTAGAGATCATGCTAAAGCTTGGTTTTCATCTTTGCCTAAAAATAGTATTGATTCATGGAATAAGTGCAAAGATGCTTTTATCTCTAAGTATTTTCCTCCCGCTAAGATCATCTCTCTTAGAAACGATATTATGAATTTTAAGAAACTTGATCACGAACATGTTGCACAAGCTTGGGTGAGGATGAAATTAATGATACATAATTGCCCTACACATGGTTTGAATCTTTGGATGATTATACAAAAAATTTATGCAGGATTGAACTTTGCTTCTAGAAATCTTTTAGATTCGACTGCGGGAGGCACTTTTATGGAAATCACTTTAGGAGAAGCTACCAAACTCCTAGATAATATTATGGTTAATTATTCTCAATGGCACACGGAAAGATCTACTAGAAAAAAGTGCATGCAATTGAAGAGATTAATGTTTTGAGTGGAAAGATGGATGAACTTATGAAATTGTTTGCTAATAAGAGTGCTCCTACTGATCCTAATGATATGCCTTTGTCTACTTTGATTGAGAATAATAATGAATCTATGGATGTGAATTTTGTTGGTAGGAACAATTTTGGTAATAACGCGTATAGAGGTAATTTTAATTCTAGTCCGTTTCCTAGTAATTCCTCTACTAATTATGGTAATTCCTACAACAATTCCTATGGAAGTTATAATAAGATGCCCTTTGATTTTGAATCTAATATTAAAGAATTTATTAGTTCGAAAAAGAGTATCAATGCTTTGATTGAAGAAAAATTGCTTAAGATTGATGAGTTGGCTAGGAACATGGATATAATTTCTCTTGATGTTGATTCTTTGAAACTTAGATCTAATTCCAACTAAGCATGATATCAATGAGTCTCTCAAAGCCATGAGAATTTCCATTGATGAGTGCAAAGAAAGAACCGCTAGGATGCGTGCTAAGAAAGATTGCTTTATGAAAGCGTGTTCTTCTAGTTTTCATGATAATAAGGATGAAGATCTAAAAGTGATTGATGTGACCCCTATTAAATCTTTGTTTTGCAATATGAATCTTGATAATGATGGGATTGGAGATGAGTCAACTTTAGTTAGAAGGCGTCCCAATGATTCAGAGTTTTTAGATCTTTATGCAAAAATTGTTAAAAGTGGGATTGAAGAGGTCAAACCTTTAAATAGCAATGAACCCACTATATTGGATTTCAAGGAATTTAAATATCATAATTGCTCTTTGATAGATTGTATTTCCTTGTTGCAATCCGTGCTAAATTCTCCTCATGCTTATAGTCAAAATAAAGCTTTTACTAAACATATCGTTGATGCTTTGATGCAATCTTATGAAGAAAAACTTGAGTTGGAAGTTTCTATCCCTAGAAAACTTTATGATGAGTGGGAACCTACTATTAAAATAAAAATTAAATATCATGAGTGCTATGCTTTTTGTGATTTGGGTGCTAGTGTTTCCACGATTCCAAAAACTTTGTGTGATTTGCTAGGTTTCCGTGAATTTGATGATTGTTCTCTAAACTTGCACCTTGCGGATTCCACTATTAAGAAACCTATGGGAAAGATTAATGATGTTATTATTTTTGCAAAAATAGGAATTATGTGCCTGTAGATTTCATTGTTCTTGATATAGATTGCAATCCTTCATGTCCTATTATTCTTGGTAGACCTTTCCTTAGAACGATCGGTGTAATTATTGATATGAAGGAAGGGAATATTAAATTCCAATTTACATTAAGGAAAGGCATGGAACACTTACCTAGAAATAAAGTTAAATTACCATATGAATCTATTATGAGAGCCACTTATGGATTGCCTACCAAATATGTCAATACCTAGATCTATCTTCGCTTTTATGCCTAGCTAGGGGCGTTAAACGATAGCGCTTGTTGGGAGGCAAACCAATTTTATTTTTATTCCTTGCTTTTGATCCTGTTTAGTAATAAATAATTTATCTATCCTCTGTTTTGTTTGTATTTTTTGTTTTTAATTAGTGTTTGTGCCAAGTAGAACCGTTGGGAAGACTTGGGGAAAGTCTTTTTGATCTTGCTGTAAAAAACAGAAACTTTAGCGCTCACGAGAATTGCTGCCATTTTTTTTATTGGAGAATGATATTTAGTTAATTCTTTTTGAAGATGTTTAATAGATAAATTCCGCACGTACAGAAATTTATTTTAGAATTTTTGGGGTTCCAGAAGTTTGCGTTAGCTACAGATTACCTCAGATTGTTCTGTTTTTGACAGATTCTGTTTTTCGTGTGTTGATTGCTTATTTTAATGAATCTATGGCTAGTAAAAGAGTTTATAAACCATATATAAGTTGGAATACAGTAGGTTTAACACCAATAAAAATAAAGAATAAGTTCATTACAGTACCTTGATGTGCTGTTTTGTTTTCTTTTGCTAACGGAGCTCATGAGATTTTCTATTTAAGTTTTGTGTTGTGAAGTTTTCAAGTTTTGCGTAAAGATTTGATGGATTATGGAACAAGGAGTGGCGAGAGCCTAAGCTTGGGGATGCCCATGGCACCCCAAGGTAAAATACAAGGACACCAAAAAGCCTTAGCTTGGGGATGCCCCGGAAGGCATCGCCTCTCTTGTCTTCGTCCATCGGTAACTTTACTTGGAGCTATATTTTTATTCGCCACATGATATGTGTTTTTCTTGGAGCGTCTTGTATGATTTGAGTCTTTGCTTTTTAGTTTACCACAATCATCCTTGCTGTACACAACTTTTGATAGAGACACACATGAATTGGAATTTATTAGAATACTCTATGTGCTTCACTTATACCTTTTGAGCTATGTAGTTTTTGCTTTAGTGCTTCACTTATATCTTTTAGAGCACGGCGGTGGTCCTATTTTATAGAAATAATTGATCTCTCATGCCTTACTTATATTATTTTGGGAGTCCTTTAGAACAACATGGCAATAATAAAAACTTTCATGTAAGTGCATTGAATACTAAGAGAAGTTTGATACTTGATGATTGTTTTGAGATATGGAGATGGTGATATTAGAGTCATGCCAGTTGAGTAGTTGTGAATTTGAGAAATACTTGTGTTGAAGTTTGTGATTCCCGTAGCATGCACGTATGGTGAACTGTTATGTGATGAAGTCGGAGCATGATTTATTTATTGATTGCCTTCCTTATGAGTGGCGGTCGGGGACGAGCGATGGTCTTTTCCTACCAATCTACCCCTGTGGGAGCATGCGCGTAGTACTTTGTTTCGATAACTAATAGATTTTTGCAATAAGCATGTGAGTTCTTTATGACTAATGTTGAGTCCATGGATTATACGCACCCTCACCCTTCCACAATTGCTAGCCTCTCTAGTACCGCGCAACTTTCGCCGGTACCATAAACCCACCATATACCATCCTAAAAATAGCCACCATACCTACCTATTATGGCATTTCCATAGCCATTCCGAGATATATTGCCATGCAACTTTCCACCGTTTCGTTTGCTGTGACACGCTTCATCATTGTCATATTGCTTTGCATGATCATGTAGTTGACATCGTATTAGTGGCAAAGCCACCATTCATAATTCTTTCATACATGTCACTCTTGATTCATTGCATATCCCGGTACACCGCCGGAGGCATTCACATAGATTCATATTTTGTTCTAAGTATTGAATTGTAATTCTTGAGTTGTAAGTAAAAAGAAGTGTGATGATCATCATTATTAGAGCATTGTCCCAGTGAGGAAAGGATGATGGAGACTATGATTCCCCCACAAGTCGGGATGATACTCCGGACGAAAAAGAAAATAAAAATAAAAAAAGAGGCCAAAAAGAAAAAAAGAAATAAGGCCCAATAAAAAAATGAGAGAAAAAGAGAGAAGGGACAATGTTACTATCCTATTTCCACACTTGTGCTTCAAAGTAGCACCATGATCTTCATGATAGAGAGTCTCTTATGTTGTCACTTTCATAAACTAGTGGGAATTTTACAATATAGAACTTGGCTTGTATATTCCAACGATGGGCTTCCTCAAATTGCCCTAGGTCTTCGTGAGCAAGCAAGTTGGATGCACACCCACTTAGTTTCTTTTGTTGAGCTTTCATACACTTATAGCTCTAGTGCATCCGTTGCATGGCAATCCCTACTCACTCACATTGATATCTATTGATGGGCATCTCCATGGCCCGTTAATACGCCTAGTTGATGTGAGACTATCTTCTCCTTTTTTGTCTTCTCCACAACACCATTCTATTCCACCATAGTTCTATATCCATGGCCCACGCTCATATATTGTGTGAAGACTGAAAAAGTTTGAGAACATCAAAAGTATGAAACAATTGCTTGGCTTGTCATCGGGGTTGTGCATGATTTAATATTTTGTGCGATGAAGATAGAGCATAACCAGACTATATGATTTTGTAGGGATAACTTTTTTTGGCCATGTTATTTTGAGAAGACATGATTGCTTAGTTAGTATGCTTGAAGTATTATTATTTCTATGTCGATATTAAACTTTTATCTTGAATCATTCGGATCTGAACATTCATGCCACAATAAAGAAAAATTACATTGAGAAATATGTTAGGAAGCATTCCACCTCAGAAATTCTTTTTTATCATTTACTTACTCGAGGACGAGCAGGAATTAAGATTGGGGATGCTGATACGTCTCCAACGTATCTATAATTTTTGATTGCTCCATGCTATTATATTATCTATTTTCGATGTTATTGGGCTTATTTTTACACTTCTATATTATTTTTGGGACTAACCTATTAACTAGAGGCCCAACCCAAATTGCTGTTTTTTGCCTATTTTAGTGTTTAACCGAAAAGGAGTATCCAACGGAGTCCAAACGGAATGAAACCTTCGGGAACGTGATTTTCTCAACGAACGTGATCCAAGAGACTTGGAGTGGGCATCAAGAAACAATCCAGGAGGCCATGAGGCACGGGGCGCGCCTACCCCCTGGGCGTGCCCTCCACTCTCGTGGGCCCCTCGTTGCTCCACCGACATACTTCTTCCTCCTATATATATACCCACATACCCCCCAAGCATCTAGGAGCACCACGAAAACCTAATTGCACTGCCGCAACCTTCTGTACCTGAGAGATCCAATCTAGGGGCCTTTTCCGGAGCTCCACCGGAGGGGGCATTGATCACGGAGGGCCTCTAAATCAACTCCATGGCCTCTCCGGTGATGTGTGAGTAGTTTACTTCAGACCTTCGGGTCCATAGCTAGTAGCTAGATGGCTTCTTCTCTCTCTCTCTTTGGATCTCAATACAAAGTTCTCCTCGATTCTCTTGGAGATCTATTCGATGTAATCTTCTTTTGCAGTGTGTTTGTCGAGATCCGATGAATTGTGGGTTTATGATCAAGTCTATCTATGAACAATATTTGAATCTTCTCTATGTATGATTGCTTTATCTTTGCAAGTCTCTTCAAATTATCAGTTTGGTTTGGCCTACTAGATTGATCTTTCTTGCAATGGGAGAAGTGCTTAGCTTTGGGTTCAATCTTGCGGTGCTTGATCCCAGTGACAGAAAGGGAAACGACATGTATTGTATTGTTGTCATCGAGGATAAAAAGAGGGGGTTTATATCATATTGCATGAGTTTATCCCTCTACATCATGTCATCTTGCTTAAGGCATTACTCTGTTCTTATGAACTTAATACTCTAGGTGCATGCTGGATAGCGGTCGATGTGTGGAGTAATAGTAGTAGATGCAGAATCATTTCGGTCTATTTGTCTCGGACGTGATGCCTATATGCATGATCATGCCTAGATATTCTCATAGTTATTCGCTTTTCTATCAATTGCTCGACAGTAATTTTTTCACCCACCGTAATACTTATGCTATCTTTAGAGAAGCCACTAGTGAAACCTATGGCCCCCGGGTCTATTCTCCATCATATAAGTTTCCCATCTACTTTATTTTGCAATCTTTACTTTCAATCTATATCATAAAAATACCAAAAATATTTATCTTATTATTATCATCTCTATCAGATCTCACTCTTGCAAGTGGCCGAGAAGGGATTGACAACCCCTTTATCGCGTTGGTTGCGAGGTTCTTATTTGTTTGTGTAGGTATGAGGTGACTCGCGCGTGGTCTCCTACTGGATTGATACCTTGGTTCTAAAAAACCGAGGGAAATACTTACACTGCTTTACTGCTCCACCCTTTCCTCTTCAAGGGAAAACCAACACAATGCTCAAGAGGTAGCACAACCCCTTTATCACGTTGGTTGCGAGGTTCTTATTTGTTTGTGTAGGTACGAGGTGACTCGCGCGTGGTCTCCTACTGGATTGATACCTTGGTTCTCAAAAACTGAGGGAAATACTTACGCTGCTTTACTGCATCACCCTTTCCTCTTCAAGGAAAAACGAACGCAGTGATCAAGAGGTAGCAAGAAGGATTTATGGTGCTGTTGCTGGGGAGATCTACGCCAAGTCAAGACATACCAAGTACGCATCACAACTCTTATCCTTCACATTACATTATTTGTCATTTGCCTCTCGTTTTCCTCTCCCCCACTTCACCCTTGCCGTTTTATTCACCTCTTTCTCATTTGTTTTCTTGTACCATGGCCGATTCAAAACGGGCTAAGGGTTCTCTCCCGGGTTTTACCTTGGACAGTCCCTCCATCCTCTCTAAGCTCATAAATAATGATGCGATGGAGAGACCTACCGGGGTTATCAATGAGAGTTTGAATAATTTCGATGAAGATGATCCCGGAATTTTTCGTTATTTACTTGATGAATCTTTGAAAGACGCTTGGGATAGGCTATTAAGGATTCGAGCTAGCTATGTGCCCCAATATCAAATTGAGGTTTATCTGAAAAGCTTTTATATTGGTTTACCCTCTTCATTCAAGCAAGTTTTAGATTCTATCTTTGAAGAAGGTTTTCTTGAGGGGGATCCCATTGATACTTATGAAAGGTTGAAAACTATATTTGGGCACCCCATGCGTGAGAAGGTTGGATCTACCTCTCTTTTGTGCTTTTACCAAAATGAAATTATCAAAGAAATGAGGGCTAGCTTAGATGTCAATTTCCATAACCTACTTAATCTTTCTTCAACTATCAATGGCCACGTACTATCTCAAAATAGAATGCTAAATTCTATAGAAAAGAAATTTTCTCTTTTCTTTCCTAATACCAAAGATGGCAATACCTAGATCTATCTTCGCTTTTATGCCTAGCTAGGGGCGTTAAACGATAGCGCTTGTTGGGAGGCAACCCAATTTTATTTTTATTACTTTCTTTTTGCTCCTGTTTAGTAATAAATAATTTATCTAGCCTCTGTTTTGGTTGTGTTTTTTGTGTTTAATTAGTGTTTGTGCCAAGTAGAACCGTTGGGAAGACTTGGGGAAAGTCTTTTTGATCTTGCTGTAAAAAATAGAAACTTTAGCACTCACGAGAATTGCTGCCATTTTTTATTGGAGGGTGTTATTTAGTTAATTCTTTTTGCATATGATTAATAGATAAATTAATCACGTCCAGTAATTTATTTTAGAACTGTTGGGGTTCCAGAATTTTGCGTTAGTTACATATTACTACAGACTGTTCTGTTTTTTGACAGATTCTGTTTTTCGTGTGTTGATTGCTTATTTTGATGCATCTATGGCTAGTAAAAGAGTTTATAAACCATAGAGAAGTTGGAATACAGTAGGTTTAACACCAATATAAATAAATAATGAGTTCATTACAGTACCTGGAAGTGGTGTTTTGTTTTCTTTCGCTAACGGAGCTCATGAAGATTTTCTTTTAAGTTTTGTGTTGTGAAGTTTTCAAGTTTTGGGTAAAGATTTGATGGATTATGGAACAAGGAGTGGCAAGATCCTAAGCTTGGGGATGCCCGAGGCACCCTAAGGTAAATCCAAGGACACCAAAAAGCCTTAGCTTGGGGATGCCCCGGAAGGCATCCCCTCTTTGTCTTCGTTCATCGGTAACTTTACTTCGAGCTATATTTTTATTCGCCACATAATATGTGGGTTTCTTGGAGCGTCTTGTATAATTTGAGTCTTTGCTTTTTAGTTTACCACAATCATCCTTGCTGTACACACCTTTTTAGAGAGCCACACATGAATTGGAATTTATTAGAATACTCTATGTACTTCACTTATATCTTTGGAGCTATATAGTTTTTGCTCTAGTGCTTCACTTATATCTCTTAGAGCATGACAGTGGTTTTATTTTATAGAAATAATTGATCTCTAATGCTTCAATTATATTATTTTGAGAGTCCTTTAGAACAACATGGCAATTTGCTTTTAGGAATTATAAAAACTTTCATATAAGTGTATTGAATACTAAGAGAAGTTTGATACTTGATGATTGTTTTGAGATATGGAGATGGTGATATTAGAGTCATGCTAGTTGGGTAGTTGTGAATTTGAGAAATACTTGTGTTGAAGTTTGTGATCCCCGTAGCATGCACGTATGGTGAACCGTTATGTGATGAAGTCGGAGCATGATTTATTTATTGATTGCCTTCCTTATGAGTGGCGGTCGGGGACGAGCGATGATATTTTCCTACCAATCTATCCCCCTAGGAGCATGCGCGTAGTACTTTGTTTTGTTAACTAATAGATTTTTGCAATAAGTATTGTTGACACCAGATTTTGGCACGGTCAAGAATTTAAATAATATGGCTTCAAATGGAGAAGTGATCTACATAAAAAAGTTTCGTATTGTCGATATGAACATCTTTGAAGTTTAGGTCATCGCCATCCGATCTTATCTCGCAGGCCGAAGTTGTATTCGAAATACCAAGATTTTTTATTCAGAACACTATTCGGCTGATTACGCCCCCAGGACTGCCTCGTATGAAAAAATGATCTACATGAATTATCTTCGTCTCGTCGAAGCGATCGATTTTAATATAAGTATCGTCTTAATCCGAGGTCGTATGCAACCCGTGGAGGCAAAACAAGGTCAGAAACAGAAGCTGCAGAGTCATTTCGGACCGACCGAGTTAATTTGATCGGTGAGACCGAGTTTGTCCGAAAATTTACCAGAAAGTTGGCAATGTTGACTCGGTAGGACCGAAGCAAACCAATCGGTGAGACCGAGATTGATCCATAAATTACAGAAGGTTACAGAGAGTTGGCCACGTTCACTCGGTGGGACCGAAGCAAACCAATCGGTGAGACCGAGATTGATCCGGAAATTGCCAAAGATTCCTGTCCGAGTTAGGTTAGGGTTTTTGATGTTTTGGACGAAATTTTTAGTTCTTTTCTTGTACGAAAAGTCCAGCCGCCTCATAAATAGATGAGAGGTGACGGCCGATTGAACAACACACAATCGCAAAAAACACATCTACTACTTTTTCATCTACGTTTTGTCTCTCCCCTGTTCTTGCTTCCTCGTTCTTCGTCGTTCTTCGTGTTGGAGAGCTGCGAATCCCGAGGCTCTATGGGCGGTTGGACCGACCTAGGGCAGCCCATAGCCGCTGCACTCCCCGACGGGGTCCCTCCCGGGCGTGTGGGGTTTCGGGTCCTCAAAAGCTCTCGCCGGTCGACTTGCGAATCGCGCTTCCGGTGAGACTCATTCGACGCGAGCTGTGGTGCATCACCCCCGGCGTCGAGGGTACACGTGACGTGTTCATGTGCGAACACACTTTTTGGCGACTCCGCTGGGGACAAGATCAAGCATCATCATTATCCATCATGTCTGGCAACGATAAGATTCCCAAGCCCTCGGAAATCAACGCCGATAACATAATCAAGCCCAATTTTGAGGAGTTACCGGAGGAACATCGCCAAGCTTATGAAGAGTACAAGAAGGCGTGTGAAGAGAAGGAGATGCAGGAGTTCCTTGCTATGTTCAAGAAGGATCACCAAGGCAATATCACTCCGGTTGGAGAAATCAAGTTCCCTCCTCTTCATGATGAACAGGTTAAACCTTCTGTAAGTAATACCTTCTCTGCTGAGGTATGGGCTGAAATTGATAGTCGCATTACTGATAGCAATAATCTCTTATACCAAATTTTCTTGGAAAATAGTAATGCTAAAAATAGTATGCCTCAATCATCTAGTGGTAATGTTGGTGTGCCTATTACTGCAGAAATCCCTAGTCCAACTTTGCCTATTTCATCGGCGCCTCCCGTGCCGATGAATTTTTATCCTAACCCCACAAATCAAATTGTTGTTGCACCCTTTAATCCTATCATGAGTATGCCAAGTTCGGTGGTGACGCCGAACCAAACCCTACCTACAAGAGCAAACACTGTTAGATCACTGCCGAATTACAATTCGGCATACATGCCACAAATCACACCTGCAACTACTAACCCTACTCCTCCTATGCTACTACCACAAGCTTCATCGTCCACCATGGATGATGGTCTAGCTAATCTTAGAGGGGATATGGCTAAGATGCTCCGAGAGAATTTTGGAGTTGAGTTACCAAGGAACCGTATTTACCAAAAGCCATATCTAGAATACTTTGATGCAATTCAATGCCCTCCAGGATATAAAATTCCAGATTTTGTTAAGTTTAATGGAGAGGGCACAAAAACCACCTGGGAGCATGTTAGTCAGTACTTGGCACAATTAGGTGAGGCAAGTTCACGAGATGAGTGAATAATACGTTATTTTCCTTTATCTTTAACCGATACTGCTTTCTCATGGTTTTCTGCGTTACCACCCGGTTCTATTACTACATGGTTTCACTTGCAACAAAAGTTTTATGATCATTTTTATAGTGGTGATAATGAGCTTAAGTTGTCACATCTTACATCGGTTAGACAAAAGCCTGACGAATCGGTCTCCGATTACGTCAAGAGATTTAGAGATACAAAAAACTGGTGCTATAGTTTGGTGATAACCGAGAGAGATTTAGCTGATCTTGTGCTTAGTGGTTTGAGAACTCACATTAGAGAAAGGCTAGAAGGACATGAGTTTTTAAATATCAACCAAGTCTTGCAAAGGGCTTTGGCTCAAGAAAGCCGAAGCAAAGATCTTAAAGAGGTGCATAGATATAAAACTGATCGTCCTAAGATGAATATGGTTGAGTATGGTAGTGACCACTCGGACGATGAGGGTGATATTATTGCTGTTGAATTTGTTTGGCCATCTAAGGCCAAACCATTTACTTGCAATGATTTAAAGCCGATTCAGAAGAATCGTGATGAGGAGATGAAATTTACTTTCAACATTGCTAAGTGTGATAGAATATTTGATGCTTTATTGCAAGCAAAGATTATTAGAACATCTCATACTTTACTGCCGTTTGAAGAGCTGAAACGCATGCTTATTGCAAGTATCATAATTCTTTTTCTCATGCTACTAATGATTGTAATGTTTTTCGACGACAGATACAATCGCCCATTAATGACGGATGATTGAATTTTTCTGAGATGCAAGTTGATAAGCAGCCTTTCCCAATGAACACCATGGATTTGGAGGGGAAGAAGATGTTAATTCGGCCCAACATAGCCAAATTAGCTAATAAGAATAATATTGTCATTGGTGAGCCTAGGAAAGATAAGGGGAGCGACAAGGTCTTGGGGAGACAAGTTGTGTTTGATAAGCAACCCGATGGCAAGGAGATAATCAAGATCACCATCAAGAATCCTACACTCGGGGGGCAACCACAAGTGCAAGAGAACACTCATGTAAAATTTGTTAAACCCAAGAGTCCAGAGGTTGGCAAGTGGAAGACAAATGAAGCTAAAGTACAGCGCAAGAAAATCAAGCCAACTTTTGATATGTTGTTGTCCAAGTATGCCAATCAAGCGGCCGGTTCTAGCTCTAACCGGTCATCAAATTTGAAGCACTCAAGGTCACCTCCTCGGGAAGAATTTCAGCATCATGCACGGCCATATGGGTCATGGGCACCGGGACCATGGATGGCGCCACCCCCTATGCGCCATACTACATAGGTGGTTTCAATGGAGGATGGGGGCAGCCCCCAATGGCCCCTTATGCTTTTCATCCGGGTTGGGCAGAACCAAGGAGGCCCGTTCATGAGAGGCTTTCTTATCCCACACGAGGCCGTTTGAACAATGGTGTCAATCGGCCAATGCAAGATAATCAAAAAGGGTCAGCAAGAAAGTGTGGCATACCAAATCACCGAGTGCTGAAATTTCAGAGCCTGGCAAGCAAAAGGAGAAGAGTACTAGTGGTGAAACTATTGATAGGCACTAAAGAATTAATAATCAAAGAGCCGATTATTGTTGACAATCCGGCTAATTCTAATAAAGATGCGGCTGCTGTCCAGCAGGGTCCCATGGCTAATGATCATGAAGCTAGCACAAGCAAGGCCAAGTCAAGGGATCCAAAATATACTCAGCCTAAGTGGTGTCCTTCCGGTCCGACCAAGGCGCAAAAAAGGAGATTGTAGCGCATGAGGAGTCATGAGATGGAGGAACAAGAAGCAGAAAAGCTAAGGGATAAATTATTCAATGAAAGCCATCCCATGGTACCCCAAAAACAAGTTTGGAGGCCTAAGCAAAAGGAAAACATGGCAGCTTCTGCGTTGATCATAGCAACACCTACACCACCAACAGAGGACGATGCAACTACTATTACATCGTCCACTTTGCCTACTACTTCCTCTTCCCTTGGAGATATTTCGCAGTCAGTGGACATGCTTGCGGAAGGAGATGAAATGCTTGATTATGAGTCTACACCGGTTCATGAAGGTATGGATATTAATATGGTGTATTACTTACCCGCTGAATTTCGTGCTATAGATGAAGAAGGGGAAGTAGCTCAGCTAGATTTTGGTCCTAAAAATGCTATATTCGACAAGCCAAAAGAATCGGTGATGCACTTGAAGCCATTGTTCCTTAAAGGTCATATTAATGGATCGCCGGTTGCTAGAATGCTTGTCGATGGTGGTGTTGTGGTGAATCTTATGCCATATTCGGTCTTCAAAAAATTGGGACTGCATGATGAAGATTTAATAAAGACCAACCTAGTGCTTAATGGATTTGAAGGCAAAGAGAAAACCGAAGCCAAAGGTGTAATGTATGTGGGGCTTACGGTGGGAAGCAAAACTTTGGCTACCGCATTATTTGTCATCGAGGTGCAAGGTAACTACAATATGATATTAGGCCACGATTGGGTTCATGCAAACCAATGCATGCCATCTACTATGCACTAGTTTTTAATTCAATGGGTTTATGATGAAGTAGAAGTCATTCATGCGGATAATTCAGCTTGTGTTGCTTTGGCCGATGCATCGGTGGATTGGCAACATCCCAATGCTACTTGTTTGACGGGGGGCGACTTGTCAGAATTTGATTTTCTTAGCGCCACGAAAAGTGGTTTCGTGCCCGTTTCTTTAAAGCTGGTTGGCGATAATTGGCTCCAAGGTATGATGTATTTAAATGGATCCTAGCTCAGAGTGGTTACAAAAGCGTCTTGTAGAATATCGGTCCAATGAGAACGATATGTATGAGTCCATAGAAGAGTTAGATGATATGGATAAATTAGGACAAGGTTTTACATCAGCCGATCCATTAGAAGAGATAGATATAGGAGATGGTTCAATTCCTAGGCCGACATTTGTAAACGAAAATTTAAGAGCCGATCATAAGGCTAAGTTGATCGAGCTATTGAAAGAATATGTTTGTTGCTTTGCATGGGAATACCATGAAATGCCAGGTTTAAGCCGAGAGCTAGTGGAGCATCGGTTACCTATAAAGGCTGGTTTTAGACCATACAAACAATCGGCCAGAGAGTCTAATCCAAAAACGTATGACCGGATCAAGGAAGAGATCGGTCGTTTGCTTAAAGCTAATTTTATTAGGCCTTGCAGGTATGCCGAGTGGATTTCTAGCATTGTACTAGTAGAGAAGAAAGGTTCTGGCAAGTTGAGGGTGTGCATTGATTTCAGAGATTTGAATAGAGCTACACCTAAAGATGAGTATCCTATGCCAATAGCCGATATGCTTATTAATGATGCTTCTGGACATAAGGTCATTAGCTTTCTTGATGGTAATGCGGGGTATAACCAGATTTTTATGGCCGAAGAGGACATGTCCAAAACGGCTTTTCGATGCCCCAGTTTCCTTGGTTTATTTGAGTGGACGGTGATGACCTTTGGATTAAAGAATGCCGGCTCCACGTATCAAAGGGCTATGAATTTAATTTTTCATGATTTACTCGGTGTCATACTTGAGGTCTATATTGATGATATTGTTATCAAATAGGATGCTTTTGAATCTCACTTGGCCGATTTGCGTTTAGCTTTTCAAAGAATGAAAAATTATGGACTGAAGATGAATCCTTTGAAGTGTGCATTCGGTGTGTCAGCTGGTAAGTTTTTGGGTTTCATTATTCATGAAGATGGCATAGAGATTGATCCCAAAAAGATAGAGGCCATACAAAAAGTGGAGGCTCCAACATGCAAGAGAGATATGCAAAAGTTCCTTGGCAAGGTCAATTACTTGAGGAGGTTCATAGCTAATCTGTCAGGGAAGGTTGATGCGTTTACTCCTATCCTTCGGTTAAAGAATGATACTGATTTCACTTGGGGGGCAAAACAGCAAGAAGCATTTGATATGATCAAGACTTATTTGTGCACTCCTCCGGTGATGAAAGCACCCACGCATAGGGAACCCTTCAGGCTTTACATTGCAGCAGAGGAAGGAGTTATTGGTGTTGTTCTGACTCAAGAAACCGAAGGAAAAGAGCATGCCATCACTTATTTGAGCTGCCGTTTATTGGACGCCGAGACAAGGTATACGTTTATTGAAAAATCATGTCTATGTTTATATTATGCTTGCACAAAATTGAGACATTATTTAGTGCCAAGTGCTTGCATAGTAGCTTGTCAGACCGGTGTCATTAAATACATGTTGCATAGACCAATTCTTAGTGGTAGAATTGGCAAGTGGGCTTATGCCTTGATTGAATATGATTTGGCTTATGAATCTCTAAAATCCATGAAAGGCCAAATCTTTGCTAATTTTATTGTTGAACATCGGATTGATGACAAGCGTGATGTTGATATAAACCTTGTCTCACTAGTACCATGGAGATTATATTTTGATGGTTCAGTTTGTAGCAATGGCCAAGGTGTTGGTACATATCCCCTCATGGTGCTGTTTTTGAAGCCTCTTGCCGCTTAGAATATTTTTGTACAAATAATCAAGCCGAATATGAAGCATTATTATTCGGCCTAGAGATGTTACTTGCTATAGGTGTTACACATATTGAGGCTTATGGTGATTCATTATTAGTAGTGCAGCAAATATCCAAAGTCTTTCAATGTTTTGACGAATCACTTAATGTCTATCTTGATAAATGTCTAGATATAACTTATACTTTGGATTATTTTAGCATTACTCATATATCTAGACATGACAATTGGAAAGCAAATGAGTTGGCACAACAAGCATCCGGCTATCATGTTGATCATGGCATGTTTCATATTTCTAAAAAGCCGATGTCTAGTCTTGCCAACATAGGGGAGGCCAAACCGGAGCCCACTATTTCGACCGCTAATGAAATATTCAATGCAGGAGAAAATCAAGACTAGAGGAAACCCATCATTGATTATTTGTGTGATCCTCGTAGAAGGGTGGACATGGCTATTCGGCGTATGACTTTCAAATACATAATGAGAGATGATGGTCTCTATCGCCGAACGGTCGATGATGTTCTTTTAAAGTGCTTGGATGAGGACCAAGCGAGAATTGCTATGGGAGAGGTCCATGAAGGTATTTGTGGCACTCATCAGTCGTCTCCCAAGATGAAATGGTTACTATGATGTGCTGGGTTTTATTGGCCAACTATGATTAATGATTGCTTCAAATATTATAAAGGATGTGAAGCTTGTCAAAAGTTTGGTGATATTCAGTTGGCTCCTGCTGCTATGTTACATCCCATTATCAAGCCGTGGCCTTTCAGAGGATGGGGTTTAGACTTTATTGGACAAATTCATCCGTCTTCCTCAAAGGGGCATCGGTTCATATTGGTAGCAACCGATTATTTCACTAAATGGTCTGAAGCAATACCTCTCAAGAAAATGACACATACGGAGGTAATTAAATTCATAACCGAGCACATTATTCATAGATTCGGCATTCCTCAAACATTGACTATAGATCAAGGCTCATCTTTCATGTCACACCAAGTCAGAGAATTTGCCGAATCTTATAACATAAAGTTGCTCAATTCCTCTCCGTATTATGCCCAAGCCAATGGACAAGCTGAGTCTAGCAATAAAATTCTAATCAAACTCATCAAGAAGAAGATTGAGGATAATCCAAGGAGATGGCATGAGTTGTTATCTAAAGCTTTGTGGGCACATAGAATTTCAAGGCATGGTGCCACAAAGGTGACTCCATTTGAGCTAGTATATGGTCAAGAGGCTGTTTTACCAGTGGAATTAAATTTGAATGCTTTGAGATAGCCAAACAAAATGATTTATCGGCAGTGGACTTTTATAACTTGATGATGGACAATATTGATGAGGTTGCCAATAAACGTTTGGCCGCTTTGAAGTCCATAGAGAGAGACAAGTTGAGGGTTGCGAGAGCTTACAATAAGAAAGTTAAGTTGAAGAATTTTGAAGTTGGTGATCTCGTCTGGAAAGTGATTCTGCCGATTGGTTCAAGAGATAAAAAATTCGGGAAATGGTCTCCAAGTTGGGAAGGTCCTTTTAGGATTACAAGATTGGTTCCCGGAAACTCATATTTGGTGGAATCTGTACAAGGCACATTATTACCTCGAGCTCTCAATGGCAAATATTTAAAGAAATATCACCCAAGTGTGTGGCAAGAAACCTAGATAGGCAATGGCCGATAAATAATTATCGCCCTTAGCATAAACATGGCCGATACATAAGTATCATCCTGAGAAAAATAAATGGCCGATGGAGTGTTGACATCGTCCTTAGAACAAATACATTGCAAATTATTTTTCGGCACGCAAGTTTTGCCGAAAAACAGGGGGCATGTGTTGACACCAGATTTTGGCACGGTCAAGAATTTAAATAATATGGCTTCAAATGGAGAAGTGATCTACATAAAAAAGTTTCGTATTGTCGATATGAACATCTTTGAAGTTTAGGCCATCGCCATCCGAAGGCCGAAGTTGTATTCGAAATACCAAAATTTTGTATTCAGAACACTATTCGGCTGATTACGCCCCCAGGACTGCCTCGTATGGAAAAATGATCTACATGAATTGTCTTCGTCTCGTCGAAACGATTGATTTTGATATAAATATCGTCTTAATCCGAGGTCGTATGCAATCCATGGAGGCAAAACAAGGTCAGAAACAGAAGCTGCAGAGTCATTTCGGACCGACCGAGTTGATTTGATCAGTGAGACCGAGTTTGTCCAAAAATTTACCAGAAAGTTGGCAATGTTGACTCCGTAGGACCGAAGCAAACCAATCGGTGAGACCGAGATTGATCCGTAAATTACAGAAGGTTACAGAGAGTTGGCCACGTTCACTCGGTGGGATCGAAGCAAACCAATCGGTGAGACCGAGATTGAGCCGGAAATTGCCAAAGATTCCGGTCTGTGTTAGGTTAGAGTTTTTGATGTTTTGGACGAAATTTTTAGTCCTTTTCTTTTACAGAAAGTCCAGCCGCCTCATAAACAGATGAGAGGTGACGACCGATTGAACAACACACAATCACAAAAAACACATCTACTACTTTTTCATCTATGTTTTGTCTCCCCCCGTTCTTGCTTCCTCGTTCTTCGTCGTTCTTCGTGTTCGAGAGCTGCGAATCCCGAGGCTCTAGGGGCGGTTGGACCGGCCTAGGGCAGCCCATAGCCGCCGCACTCCCCGATGGGGTCCCTCCCGGGAGTGTGGGGTTTCGGGTCCTCAAAAGGTCTCGCCGGTCGACTTGCGAATCGCGCTTCCGGTGAGACTCCTTCGACGTGAGCTGCGGTGCATCACCCCCGGCGTCGAGGGTACACGTGACGTGTTTGTGTGCGAACAAGTATGTGAGTTCTTTATGACTAAGGTTGAGTCCATGGATTATACGCTCCCTCACCCTTCCATCATTGCTAGCCTCTCTAGTACCGTGCAACTTTCACCGGTACCATAAACCCACCATATACCTTCCTCAAAATAGCCACATACCTACCTATTATGGCATTTCCATAGCCATTCCGAGATATATTGCCATGCAACTTTCCACCGTTCCGTTGTTATGCCACGCTTCATCATTGTCATATTGCTTTGCATGATCATGTAGTTGACATCGTATTTGTGTCAAAGCCACCATTCATAATTTTTTTCATACATGTGACTCCTGATTCATTGCATATCCCGGTACACCGCCAGAGGCATTCACATAGAGTCATATTTTGTTCTAAGTATTGAGTTGTAAGTAAAAAGAAGTGTGATGATCATCATTATTAGAGCATTGTCCCAGTGAGGAAAGGATGATGGAGACTATGATTCCCCCACAAGTCGGGATGAGACTCCGGACGAAAAAAAGAGAAAAGAGGCCAAAAGAAAGAAAAAAAGAAAGAAGTCCCAAACAAAAATGAGATAAAAAGAGAGAAGGGACAACATTACTACCCCTTTTCCACACTTGTGCTTCAAAGTAGCACCACGATCTTCATGATAGGGAGTCTCCTATGTTGTCACTTTCATAAACTAGTGGGAATTTTACATTATAGAACTTGGCTTGTATATTCCAATGATGGGCTTCCTCAATTTTCCCTAGCTCTTCGTGAGCAAGCAAGTTGGATGCACACCCACTTAGTTACTTTCTTTGAGCTTTCATACACTTATAGCTCTAGAGCATCTGTTGCATGGCAATCCCTACTCACTCACATTGATATATATTAATGGGCATCTCCATAGCTCGTTGATAAGCCTAGTGGTGTGAGACTATCTTCTCCCTTTTTGTCTTCTCGACAACACCATTCTATTCCACCATAGTGCTATATCCATGGCTCACGCTCATGTATTGCGTGAAGATTGAAAAAGTTTGAGAACATCAAAAGTATGAAACAATTGCTTGGCTTGTCATCGGGATTGTGCATGATTTAATATTTTGTGTGATGAAGATAGAGCATAGCCAGACTATATGATTTTGTAGGGATAACTTTCCTTGGCCATGTTATTTTGAGAAGACATGATTGCTTAGTTAGTATGCTTGAAGTATTATTATTCTATATTAATATTAAACTTTTATCTTGAATCTTTTGGATCTGAATATTCATGCCACAATAAAGAAAAATTATATGGAGAAATATGTTAGGAAGCATTCCACATCAAAAATTTTGTTTTTACCATTTACCTACTCGAGGACGAGCATGAATTAAGCTTGGGGATGCTACGTCTCCAACATATCTATAATTTTTGATTGCTCCATGATATTATATTATCTATTTTGGATTTTAATGGGCTTCATTTTACACCTCTATATCATTTTTGGGACTAACCTATTACCCAGAGGCCCAACCCAAATTGCTATTTTTTTGCCTATTTTAGTGTTTCGCCTAAAAGGAATATCAAACGGAGCCCAAACGGAATGAAACCTTCGGGAGCGTTATTTTTGGAACAAACGTGATCCAGGAGACTTGGAGTGGACGTCAAGAAACAATCGAGGAGGCCACGAGGTAGGGGCGCGCGCCCACCCCCTAGGCGCGCCCTCCACCCTCGTGGGCCCCTCGTTGCTCCTCCGACCTACTTCTTCCTCCTATATATATATACGTACCCAGCAAACATCCAGGAGCACCACGAAAACCTAATTCCACCACCACAACCTTCTGTACCCAAGAGATCCCATCTTGGGGCCTTTTCTGGAGCTCTGCCGGAGGGGGCATTGATCATGGAGGGCCTCTACATCAACTCCATGGCCTCTCCGGTGATGTGTGAGTAGTTTACTTCAGACCTTTGGGTCCATAGCTAGTAGCTAGATGGCTTCTTCTCTCTCTTTGGATCTCAATACAAAGTTCTCCTCGATTCTCTTGGAGATCTATTTGATGTAATCTTCTTTTGCGATGTGTTTGTCGAGGTCCGATGAATTGTGGGTTTATGATCAAGTCTATCTATGAACAATATTTGAATCTTCTCTATGTATGATTGATTTATCTTTGCAAGTCTCTTCGAATTATCAGTTTGGTTTGGCCTACTAGATTGATCTTTCTTGCAATGGGAGAAGTGCTTAGCTTTGGGTTCAACCTTGCGGTGCTCGATCCCAGTGACAGAAAGGGAAACGACACATATTGTATTATTGCCATCGAGGATAAAAAGATGGGGTTTATATCATATTGCATGAGTTTATCCCTCTACATCATGTCATCTTGCTTAAGGCGTTACTCTGTTCTTATGAACTTAATACTCTAGTTGCATGCTGGATAGCGGTCGATGTGTGGAGTAATAGTAGTAGATGCAGAATCGTTTCGGTCTACTTGTCTCGGACGTGATGCCTATATACATGATCATGCCTAGATATTCTCATAGTTATTCACTTTTCTATCAATTGCTCGATAGTAATTTGTTCACCCACCGTAATACTTATGCTATCTTGAGAGAAGCCACTAGTGAAACCTATGCCCCCTGGGTCTATTCTCCATCATATAAGTTTCCCATCTACTTTATTTTGCAATCTTTACTTTCAATCTATATCATAAAAATACCAAAAATATTTATCTTATTATTATCATCTCTATCAGATCTCACTCTTGCAAGTGGCCGTGAAGGGATTGACAACCCCTTTATCGCGTTGGTTGCGAGGTTCTTATTTGTTTGTGTAGGTACGAGGTGACTCGCGCGTGGTCTCCTACTGTATTGATACCTTGGTTCTCAAAAATTGAGGGAAATACTTACGCTGCTTTACTGCATCACCCTTTCCTCTTCAAGGGAAAACCAACACAGTGCTCAAGAGGTAGCAATGATGATTATGAAGACAAAGCTGGAGCAGATATCATGGAATCTTCATCTGATCAAAATTTCTAGTTGACCAGCATATTATCAGTAGTATTCCTCCATATATATAGAATAGTCCGAGTATTTTTGTAATGGTACTCAGATCGATTGTATGCCCTTGTTTGAATTGAGTGGTATGATATGATTGTGTTTGTCTGATGTGCATATGGGTAGTGATTTTTCCTTAGACCTCACTCTATTCTAATCTCTCCCCTCTAAAACCTATCAGATGCCTCCAAGATGTGACCCCGGATTTTTCTTCTCACTGGAGCTCACTCAGTTGATCTAGCAGCAGAATGCCTTGATGCAGCTATTAGTCCAGAACCAAGGCAACAACAACAACAACCCACCACCACCTGCAGTTGACAACTTAGCCCGTTTTCTGACATTACGCCAATGATTGCTCAGAGTTTAAGAATGGCAACGAAAATGGAAACTCTGGGAAGAAGCCCAATCCCTTCACCAGAGGTCAGGTGAACCACATCAACGTGGAGGAGATTGAAGAATAGCCTGACGCAGTGATCGGTAAGTTTTTGATTAAGTCATTTACCGCACTCGTTCTTTTTGACACTGGTGCATCGCATTCATACATATCAAGGGGATTTGTGGACAAGTTTAAATTGCCAACCTTAGCCCTTAGGTCACCCATGTTAGTAAGCTCGCCAGGAGCGGAGTATATGGCCAGCCGATGGTGTGATCGGTTACCCTTAACCATTGGTAGCCATGTTTTCCCCTTAGACCTAATAATTTTGGAGTCCCAAGGATTGGATATAATATTAGGCATGGATTGGTTATCAAAGTATGGAGGAAACATTGATTGTGCTAGTAAGTCAATTTTACTCACCACCTCAGAGGGAAAAAGGATCAAGTATGTGTCTAGGCATGCGCCAAGGAGGACCCAAGTAAATTCTCTCTCGGGAGTTGTTCAGGAAGATGTGCCTGTTGTGAAGGATTACCCGGATGTATTTCGAGAGGAACTACTAGGCATGCCACCGGATCAAGACATAGAATTTTTGATTGAGCTGTTGCCAGGCACCGGACCAATATCGAAGAGACCATATCAGATGCCCGCAAATGATCTGGAGGAAATTAAGAAGCAGATTAAGGAGTTATTGGAGAAAGGTTACATCCGACCAAGTTCATCACCGTGGGGAGCCCGAGTGCTCTTAGTTGAGAAGAAGGATGGATCTTTGAGAATGGTTGTTGATTATCAGGCCTTAAATGAAGTGACGATCAAGAACAAGTACCCACTACCGATGATCAATGATCTATTTGACCAGTTGCAAGGATATAAAGTATTCTTCAAGATCGATCTGCGATCAGGATACCACCAACTGAAGATCCGAGAACATGATATACCTAAGACAACTTTTACCACAAGGTACGTGCTATATGAGTACACGGTCATGTCATTTGGACTGACTAATGCCCCTGCCTATTTTATGAGCATGATGAACAAGGTGTTCATGGAGTTTTTGGATAAGTTTGTAGTGGTGTTCATTGATGATATTTTGGTGTACTCGAATAATTAAGAGGAACACAAGGAACACTCGTGCTTAGTTCTCGAGAAGCTCAGGGAACATCAGTTATATGCCAAGTTTAGCAAGTGTGAGTTTTGGTTGAAGGAAGTTGGGTTTCTTGGACATGTTATATCAGGAGAAGGTATAGCAGTAGACCCCTCCAAGGTTCAGTCTATCACTGAGTGGTTGGCACCCACCTCAGTTGGAGAGATCCATAGTTTTCTGGGACTCACATGATATTACAGGAGGTTCTTTGAGAATTTCTCCAAGATTGTGAAACCCATGACCGAGTTGCTGAAGAAGGACACCAAGTTCAAATGGACTGAAGATTGTGAGGCCAGTTTTCAGGAGTTGAAGAAATGTTTGGTTACAGCCCCAGTGCTGATTCTTCTAGATATACGCAAGGATTTCCAAGTGTATTGCGACGCTTCTCACTTAGGACTTGGAGGAGTACTGATGCAGGATGGAAGAGTTGTTTCATATGCCTCACGTCAGCTTCGACCTCATGAGTTGAATTATGCCACACATGATTTGGAGTTAGCAGCCGTAGTGCATGCGCTCAAGACCTGGAGACATTTTCTGAGTGGAATAGGTGTGATGTGTACACGGATCACAAGAGTTTGAAGTACATTTTCATGTAGAGGAGATGGTTGGAGCTCATAAAGGATTATGATATGAAGTTGCACTATCATCCAGGGAAGGCCAATGTCGTAGCAGACGCTTTAAGCCGCAAGAGTTATGCCAATACCCTCATAAGCGGAGGATTACCACAGGAATTAGTTGATGATCTTAAGGAACTTTGTTTCTATGTCCAAGAGGTTTTGTTGCAGCAATGGAGGTTCAGTCTATGTTATTGGGAAAGATTCGAGAAGCTTAGAAGGATGATAAGGAAATCGATGAGATAAAGGAGAAGATTAGCAAAGGAAAAGCCAAGGGTTTCCGTGAGGATGAGCACGGGACTTTATGGTTTGAGGATCGTATATATGTGCCCAATAATGCGGAGGTTAGGAAGTTAATACTTCAGGAAGCTCATGACTCGCCATACTCGATTCACCCTGGAAACACCACAATGTATTTGGATTTGAAGGAGCATTTATGGTGGACAGGTATGAAGACGGATATTGCCGAGTATGTAGGAGTATGTGATGTATGTCAGAGAGTGAAGGCAGAACATTAGAAGCCGGTAGGATTGCTTCAGCCTATGTCGATACCCGAATGGAAGTGGGACAAGCTTGGCATGGATTTCATCACCGGATTACCCAGGACCCGATCGGGATATGATTCAATCTGGGTAGTAGTTGATCGCTTGACCAAGGTAGCTCACTTTATCCCAGTAAAAACCACCTATACAAGCGCGAAGTTGGCCAAGATATATATGACCAGGATTGTATGTCTACATGGAGTTCTGAGGACCATCGTATCAGATAGAGGGACACAGTTTACTTCGAAGTTTTGGAATCAATTGCACCAGACTTTGAGTACTAGGCTAGAGTTCAGTACAACCTTTCATCCACAGACCGATGGACAGACAGAGAGAGTTAACCAGATTTTGGAGGACATGTTGAAGCTTGTGCGCTAGATTATGGATCTAGTTGGGATGACAATTTGCCTTACACAGAGTTCTCTTACAACAATAGTTATCAGGTTAGTTTGAAGATGGCACCTTTTGAAGCCTTGTATGGAAGGAGATGTAGGACACCGTTGATGTGGGATGAAGTTGGAGACTGTCAGTTGTTTGGACCAGATCTGATCAAAGAGTCTGAAGAGAAGGTTAAGTTGATTCGAGATAGACTAAAGGTAGCTCAGTCCAGGCAGAAGAGTTATGCCGACACCAAACGCAAGAAGGTAGCCTATGAAATTGGAGATCGAGCATATCTTCGTGTGTCACCACTCCGAGGAATTAAACGATTTGGAGTTAAGGGAAAGTTAGCCCCGAGATTTGTAGGACTGTACCGAGTTCTGGAACATATGGTAGAAGTTGCCTACAAATTGGAGTTACCCGAAGGATTGTGAGGAGTTCACGATGTGTTTCACATTTCCCAGTTGAAGAAGTGCCATGCTGAGATGGCCGATATTTCTTTGAGAGATACAGTGCCCCTGGAAGCAATTCAGTTGGATAGTGACCTAACCTACAAGGAGAAGCCCGTCAAGATTCTCGAGTTTGCCATCCGAGTTACACGCATCAAGGTTATCAAGTTCTGAAAAGTTCAGTGGAGCCACCATACCGAGGATGAAGCCACCTGGGAGCGATAGGAAGACCTATGGAAAGACCACCCACACCTATTTTCTAGCCAACCCGAATCTCGAGGGCGAGATTCATCTTAAGGGGGGTAGGTTTGTAACATCCCAATTTTCAATTTGGATGTTATACATAGGTCATCATATGCATACCATATTTTATTTGCATTTTGGTTGTGATCGTAGAAATCTTAAGCAACTCAAGGACCCAAGGAGAGACTTGGGGATTTCATTTATTTTCATATTTGAATTTTCTCAAATTTGAAAAGGGGATCAATTTGGTTTTAATATTTTTCTCTCCAATTATTTCCAAAATTTAAATTAAAAGAGTGAAGATAATATGTTCTTCAAAAAGAGAGGAATATTGGAGTAAATTTTTTAAAATCAAATAAATATTTTATTTGGATTTTATTTGAATTAGAAAAATATGCATTTTTGAAAATTGCATTTTAAGCCAGAAAAATGTTCACTTTGTTCTAAATATTTTATTTAGACGGTGAAAATTGTTTTTGCCATTTTTAGAATTTTTTTTATATTTATTATGATTTTTATTCGGGTGAAATTATTTAAAATAATAATAAAAAATTCTGCCCGACTGGGCCAAAGGCCGAGCCGGGCCGAAGCCCGTGTCGCCACCGCCTTCCTTCCGTCGTGCGCCGCGCGGACGTCGAGGAGAGTCCGAGCCGGACTCTCTCTCGCGCCGCCCCCTCCTCCAAGCCGAGACGCCGCCCCGCCCCTTTAAAGCCCCAACCCCGCCGCCTCCTCTCCACCTCCGCCCGCCCCGCCGTTGCCCGCCGCCCCCTGATCTCGATGGATCTCGCCGCCTCCGATTTTTTTTGAATCGGTAAAACCGACAAAACCGTCGCCCGTTTTTTCGTTAGATCGGTTTTTTCGGTTTCGCTAATTTGCGAGCGTTCACTCGAACGCCACTGTTAGCGAACATATTCGCCCGTTTGTCCTTGATAGCGAACGTTCGTTCGATAGTCTTTTTTATTTTTATTTTCAGCCAGGGGCCTATCCATGATTATTTTTATCGCAGATTAGTCCCTGATCTTCAAACACTCGCAACTTTTCGCTCGCTCGTCCAAATCTAGTGAAACCAACGCCAAAATCTTCGCCTCGAACCCCTCTTTCCAGTTAACCAACTTGAACATGATTTTGACAATTTAAAATTTGGTTGCAAGAAGATTTGAATTGGAATTTCTTTTTACCGCAGTTACAGTTTCGTAGCTCCGATTTGATTGATTCTTTTTGCAAATCGAAGCTCTTCTCTTGTACTTTTGATTTGGATATTTTCTCTTTAGTTTTACCCTTGCATCTATTGCTTGAGTTCTTATGTATGCTATTGTTTGTTTGCGATAGAGTTTCCGGAGTGCGAAGCGTGCTACTACGAGTCACTAGGGTTTTCAGATCGTCAGCAAGGCAAATAACACTTTGATCATACCCCTTTATTACCCAGTTTTTATGCATTAGTTTCAAACCCTCAAACATTGCATGAGTAGGAACGGTTTAACATGTGGGTTTTGGGAAGTAGTTGTTGAGGTAGTACCTATTGCCCTTTTAATTAAACCATGGGAGTTACTTCTACGTTATGCTTATACTGCCATGCTATGCTCGTAGACGTGGTTTGGTTTGAGTGATTCATGACAGTTGTGAGCATTATTATAAACTAAGGGTTTATTTAAGGTGGCTACTTTAACACACTTCTAGGTGGTTGTTTGTGGGCACCGGGGGTAATCTAGTGTTGTCCAAGGAGATCCCGGGGAATCCGTGTGATCATCCTATGGTCCGCCACCCAGGCTCAAAGGGATCATAAAAATGTTCATGCTAGAAACTTTCGTGTGTAGCCACAAGCCATTATGGGCTCTGGCATAGTTGAGTATGTTGCGTGACCTCTTTCAGTGGTAAACTAGCAGAAGTGGGGGATTATAGGTGGTACGGTTTACCCGTCGAAAGGGCTAATGTTTCTAAAAGACTGTGACTCGGTCATCCATTTCTCAAACACCATGTAGTGCGAGAAATCCAACGGAGGAGATCGAGTCTTGTGGGGAAAAGTACGCAAACCTCTGTAGAGTGTACAAACTAATCATGGTTAGCCGTGTCACCGGTTATTGACATCTTGAGTATCTGGTACTTGAATTATTATGTTGATCTCATCACTTTACTTAATTAATTTGCTGGGTTAATGATTATTAATTTTGGGATTGAGATGGGGTTACCATTCTCAATGCTTTCAACAAACTTGTAGTTAAATAAAATAAATTCCTTTGTTGTAGGGAAAAACTAGCTTGTTGTAGGGAAAAACTAGCTTTTTGCAAAAATAACCATAGAGCCTCCACCAGCCAAATATGCATATAGTTATAGCTGCTACTTGTTCATTGCTCTACAGTGTTATTTTGCCAGCATATTCCATGTGCTGACCCGTTTCAGCTGCAACGTATTATGTTGCAGACTTTTTAGATGAAGAGTAAGGTGTGCTAGGTCATTGTCTTGCACTCAGCTATGCCGTTGGAGTTGATGGACTCATTTTACCTTTGAAGCCTTCTGCTGTTATTTTCATTAGATGGCCTTCAACCATATCATTGTAATAAGTACTCTCTTTTGAGATATTCGATGTAATAAGTGTGTGATTGAACTCGGTTATAAATCCTTCAAGTATTGTGTGTGTCAGCATTACCGATCCAGGGATGACACTTATGCACAGAGATTTGGCCGTCTGAGGTCGGATCGCTACAAGCATCCACCGTAACGTGTCGCCGTTAAGCTACCGGGTTCCAATTTGGATCTGATAACCCGTTAACTGCCCGAACCAATGGGAATTTTCCACGTGTAAAATTCTCATTCGCCAGTGGATCCACGTGTCGGCCCAGCGTTGGGACAGTTGTCATCCAGCGAATGGACGAGACGCGCCTATGATACGTTAACACGTGGCTTGGCCCAATAGTGGCCCATTCAGGTCAAAAGGCCGCCCCGTTTGACCTGGTCAAAAGGTAACGACCGACCCACTTAAAGCCCACTAGCGGCCTGTTCGCATATAGCCCATTTACAACCCGCTAACTCACGACCCATTATGGCCTATCTGAATTAGGCCTAGTAGCGCCATCTGGGATGTCCAATATGATTCCAGCCCATTGTAACTTCCGGCCCATGTATGGCCCATGATGTCTTTCGGCCCATATGAGGCCCTTTGTAACTCTTGGCCCATTAACGGCCTGATGTGAAACTGGCCCGTAATGAATAGTGTATCACTTTATACCCATTAACGACCCATTATTCCATTGGGCCGTTTCCATCCCGTGTTATCTTTCGGCCTTCTCATGGCCCATTTATTCTTGGGATGATTTGCAGCATTCGATTACTTATGGTCCGTTACTGGCCTGTTCTGGTTGTGGGCCAAATTCAGCCCATGGTTAAAGTCAGCCCGTTTATGGCCAGTTAATCTGTTGGGCCGTTTTCATAGCGTCATCAAATACGGCCGATTAATGACGACCCATTATGGTCGGCCCATGAATGGATGATTCCAACTCTAGCCGTTTATGACCCATAATGCGGTCCGTTAGTGGCCCATGTTTGGCCAATCGATCATACGGCCCGTAGAAGGCCCATTGATGCTACGACCCGTAGAAGGCCCATTGATGCTACGACCCGTAGATGGCCCATTGTTTCTACGGCCCATAGAAGGCCCATTGTTTCTACGGCCTGTAGAAGGCCCGCCCATAGGAGGCCCATGGTCACTACAGTAAATATGTAGCCCATGGTTTATTGTGGCCTGGTTTTAGAAAATAGGTTATTGCGGCCACTAGCAAACCGTGAAAAAAGAACTACACTGACTACAAGCAAACAAATAAACAAGACGACAAGGAAATAAATAAGCAAGCAACTTAGGCTAGGCTATCACGACTATTACACATATTACATCCACTGGGCATCAAAGTTCGCCACCAGTGCAAATATGGGGAACAAAGTAGCATATTACATACACTGGTTGTCAAAGTTGGCGACCAGTGCAAATAAATGCCACAAAAAAACAAGTCCAACACTGAAACCACTTCACAAGAGGTCAAGAAACAATATCCTGTGTATCCACCATGTTGGCAAGACGCTTAGCAAGCTTATTAGTTTTCTCTTGTTTGGGGCTTAAATCCTCCAGCGCTTGCTGTTGCATGAGAAAGTATGCATCTGAATTCTGCAGGGACTTCCTCAGTCCTTCGGCTTCTTGTCGTAGCACATCTAGTTGATGTCTTTCAACTTGAAGTTGAGACTCAAGAAGCCGAACTGATTCAGGCAGCGAGTTCGAAGAGCTGGTGCCAGCAGTGGCCAGGAACTCGAATACTACATCAAGACAGGACTTTGGGGTTGTCTCAGTGTCTTCAATATAGTTTTTATCAGCTTTCCTGGAGACCAACAGGGATGTCTCACTATCTTGAACCTTATGTGCATTACTTCCTTTACCATTGCATAACGGGGTACTCTTCTCCAATATTTTGTCCGCATTCTAAAAGAGAAACAAGCAGATAGATCATAGGTTTACCATGTTGTATATGAAACTCATTTTGATAAACCAGTTCAGTAGTAAGGTGGACATGATAACATCATGAAACAAACATATATCTATGTAGTATGGTCATTGTATGGTCTATATCATTCTAGTTTATGTTGCCAAATCAAGATAGAGGTAGTTCAAATCATATCTGTTTAAGACAAAGCAGCATAGACAGAATATAAGTGTGGGAAACTACACATCAATAACAACACTTGTAATGTGCATGGCATGAGAATATAACTGTTTATTCAATTGAAACTGAAATCAACATAGAGCAAGTTACAACAACAAACACGTTAAACAAACAGGTTTAAAACATACCTGTTGCGCCATTGGAGTTTCAATTGCATCCTTCAAATTTGAAATTAGTTGGTATGAGTAAATACAGTGATGCAAGAGTAAAGGAGTATGAACCATAGCTACGGAACCTGACCTAAGAACAATTCTTCTTTTGCTTTAAGCGTTGACTTGGCGTTTGGAGTGGTGGTCCTCGTGCTTTGGGCACTGCAGTTACCTTACTAACTGCTCATGTTTGGGTGCTCTATGGTGGAGACGATGCTGGGTCAACTAGAACTAGGTTACTATCTGCTAGGGTTGGGGTTAGAAGGGGTGTAGCCGGTTCTTTGTCCAACTGGGTAGGGGTACAATCTGCGCGAGTTTGGGTTATGTGTGGTGGGGCTGGTTCTTGGGAAAGTACAACCATGGTTCTATCTGCATCAACGGGTAGCACAATCTTTTCTGAAGACTGTGTTTTTGCTCCCATAGATACTGCCATCACCCCCTCCAATTCAAATGGCTGATAAACAAGAAAAGTAATTGAATGTACAGACATTGTATGATAGACAGGTGCAATGGATAGTAGGGAAGAAAACAAGACATGAAATAATTCACATTTATGTTGTGTAACCAAACAGGATAGCATGACATAATTTCACATATATGATGGCTAATTAAACATGATAGCATGACACAATTTCACATATATGATGGCTAACTAAACAGGATAGAATGACATACTTCAAAATATGATGACTATGTAAACAGGATGACATGATATAACTATACAATGTGTCTATTAAAGTGGCTGGCATGCCATAATTCACAAACATGCCATCGATGGAAACATGATGGCATGATATAATTCACGGATAGAATGACATATTCAAAACATGATGACTATGTAAACATGATGAGATGATATAACTATATTATGCATTTAGAAAATGGGTTGGCATGCCATAATTCATTACATGCTGTCTATGTAAACATCATGGCATGCTATAATTCAAATATATGATTTATATACTAAGCAAGTGAGTATAGGTCAATCACATATATGATGTGTCAACTAAGGAGATGGCATTCAACATTGTGTATATGATGTAAAAACTAAGCATTGCAAGACAACATATGCATGATATGAGTAATATAACCTTGTCAAGTTTGAGCATACAACTCAGGGGGAAAATATACTGGTCATCTACCTCTGAATCCTCCTCTGATGAGCTATCTGTAACAAGCAAGATATCTGCTTCAGCAGGTAGCATTGTCTGCTCTAAGACCTTGTTTTGACTCCAGATTTCTCAATCACCAATTCAAATGGCTAATGCATAGGAAGAGAAGTTGAATATACAAACATTATCGACAAATGGAATGAGTAATACTAGCAAATATGCCCGTGTGTTGCAACGGGAGATAAAATACTATGCATTTAAAGTTAGTGAGAATTATATGTGTGCACACGAAAAAGAAACATTTAGCTTATCGGTTTCGCCGCGTGTGAAGGAATCAATCCGCTACTTTTCCATTCATTGATCGAGGGCATTTAAGAGTTTTGTTACGTCATCATACGTCAGAGAAGGCGCATGAGTTATTCAATCTAATATTCCTTTCAATCCTTTGAATCGAGGGGATTTCAAGGTATTAGTTTCTGAGTATTCTAAGAAACATGAATAACTTTTTAAATGCTAAACAGTTTTTTAAAAATTGACTACACTTTCGAAAAAACGGGGACATAATATGAAAGGAAACATCTTTTACAATTCAAATTTTTTTTATGAAAACACCAATTTTTTAAATAAAAACATGAACATTATTTGAATTTGTGAACAATTTTTAAAACGGGAACATGTGTTGAGAATTCATAAGATTTTTAGAAAATGTGTATCTTTTCTACACAAATATTATTTTTAATTTTGATATTTCACTAAACCAGGAATTATTTTGAAATTTGGAGCATTTTTCGAAATGCCATTTTCTTTTTCGAAATTCCGAACAATATTGAAAAATAATAATCTTTTAAAACAAAATGGCGAATTTTTGCAATTTTCGAATTTTTTAAAAATAGCAACAAAATTTTGGAATTCAGAACATTTTCCAAATCTTGCTTTCTTGAGAATTTTTAATGTACGAAATAAATTCTAAAAGAAAAATAAACTTGGAAGGGGAAAAAGATATAAGGAAAGGAGAGTAAAAATAGAAGTAAATCACAGAAAAAATAAACATTATATGAATTTGTGAACCTTTTTTTAAATAGGATCATGTGTTTAGAATTCATAAGATTTGCAGAAAATGTGTATCTTTTATACACGAACATTTTTTTTATTTTCAAATTTCACTAAAACATGAATATTTTTCAAATTTGGAGTTTTTTTTGAAATGCAATTTTATTTTTTGACATCCCTAACAATTTTAGAAAACAATATTTTTTAAAAAGGGGCAACATTTTACAATTTACGAATATTTCTTAAATTAGAAACAAAATTATGGAATTTAGAATATTTTCCAAAATTTTGTTTTTATTCTGAACATTTTTTTTAGAATTTTAATTTACGAAATAAATTATAACAGAAAAATAAACTTTGAAGGGAAAAAAGATATAGGGAAAGGAGAATGAGAATAGAAGTGAAACTCAAAAAAAATAAAAAAGGGCCAGCCCATTAGTGGTTGTCCTGTGCAAAACTCTGATTATTTGTCCGACCATGCGGAAAATATAGTTTTCCCAGCTGCATGGGCAGAAAAATAAGTGGGCTGGCTTTGCTGCGCCACCGCGCGCGGCCCATGTACGAAAATTCTTTTTCTAGTGGACAAACGCATAAAAATTTAGTACCACCTTGGATAGAAAGATTTTTTTTCCGGCGGTGAACGGATGAAAATAGTGGCCAAACACACCTTGCTTTATTAGTAGGTATAGATAAAAAAAGGATGGCATGATATAATTCACATATATGACGCTTGGCTAAATAGCATGGCATCGCATAATTCACATACCTAATGCCTTGCAACAAGATAGCATTGCAAAATTCACATATATAATGTCTTGCAACAAGATGGCATTGCAAAATTCACATATATGATAATTAAACACTAAACAGGTGGCATTCACACAAAGCATGTCTAAACTAAGCAAATGGCATGCCAATGCAAGACACCGTATGCACGATATGAGCAATATAAACTTGCCAAGTTAGAGCATGCACCTCGGGGGGGGGGGATACGAGTGGTCATATGTCTCTGAATCCTCCTCTGAGGAGCTATCTGTAACCACCAAGACATGCGCTTCATCAGATAACATTGTTTGCTCTGAAGACCTTGTTTTCACTTCGGATATTTCCATGACTGCATCGAATGGCTGATGCACAGGAAGAATAATTGAATCGCTCCTTTAATGTTTGTTTCCACCCAACATGAAACTCATAGTAGACACCCGAGATTAACCAGATAGTAGACATATAGTATTGATTGCTGCCTACCCCACAACCATTTAAAAACTCAAGTTTGAGCATTAGTTTGGACCTGACTCGGAGTCTAATTGGTGAACAGGACGATAAAGTAGCATGTCATCATATTAAGCGATGCATAATGA
The DNA here is from genome assembly GCF_018294505.1 of Triticum aestivum. NCBI lineage: Eukaryota > Viridiplantae > Streptophyta > Magnoliopsida > Poales > Poaceae > Triticum > Triticum aestivum. The sequence goes on along the minus strand of NC_057800.1, from coordinate 278,050,045 downwards.
AAGTAGACACGAAAGAGTGCGACCTCTCTTGTGGATCCATGTAGTCCTCAAGGTCATCTGCTCAGTTGATGATGGTAATGTAGTTGTTGTGGCTGCCGGTGGCGGGGAAGAAGATCTGAGGTGGCGAAAGATAGTCTGGAGGGCGGATCCCTGCTGTGGTGAACCCGTCTGTCGTTGGAGCAGCTGAGCTGGGGTGGAGCACAACGCAGCAGGAGCGGGACAAACCACACAAGGTTTCTTTGACACATATCTGTCACATAAGTAATTCTTTAAGGGCTTATTTGAATTGAAGGATTCTAACAATGTAGGGATAGGAAATACACATGAATAGGATAGGAATGCACGTGCAAAATAGAGAATTTAAAAACACAGGATTTCTGCCAATCTGGGTGTTTGGTTCACAAGAATTGGAAGATCACAGGATGCAAAGAAGCATGGTGAGATTAAGTCAAACCACAAGAAAATGTACGGTTATAATGCTATTATGCTACTATCTCTTGGTCTTGTGCTTCATGAATAGGAATTTGAAAAGGAGGACAAGTGAATATTAAAATTCCTACGATTTTTCTTTCAAGGAGACACTAAAGGAACAAATCCTACAATTTTCCTTTGCTCCATTCCTTTGTACCAAATGCATGAATAGTAGTACCATAGGAAACTTTCCAATTCCTATGTTTTTCCTTCGCCTTTTCCTTCAAGCATTGGCGATTCTAGTAGGCAGGCTTGAACAGGGAAAAGCCTACACTCAAAAAATGTTTTTGTGCTACTTCTACTACTTTGGACCTAGGCCATTGCCCTGCTAGCTCAACTCCCATGCCCATCTACAAATGCATAGCTCAAACACGCAGAAATAAATAATGATGGCGTTCAAGAGAGTCCATCACAGATAGCTAAGTTTCCTGGTACCTCACTGCTTGTCATATACTAGGGGAAACTAATCGTATTTCACGTTATTACATGTGCTCAGTGCACAATATATATAACATGTAGAGTAAAAAAGCGATGCAACAAGTGTACAACCTCTTTGGCGCCATGTCGATCTTAGCATGATTGGGTTGGTCCATGAGGATGCTCTGGTTGATTTGGCCATCGAGGAGGGGAAGATGACCTTACGTGTCTAGAGATGGAGCCGAAGGTACTGCTCTGCTGTGATGGAGGGTTTCGTCATTGGAGCAGCTCTGGTGAGTTGTACGACGGCGAGGCTGAAGTACGACAAGAGAGACAACGTTAACCTGAGTGGAATTCTAATAGAATCTCCAATAGATGATGTAAAATACATAACCACAAAGTGCTAGATGTAAATACATCAGCCGCTCATCTCTGAACTTAACTGTCGAAACTGAATTGAACTGTTGAAACTGAATTTTACTGTTGAAACTGAATTTTGTTGTCGAAACTAAATTTTACTGTTGAAACTGAACGCACTAGTAGCAGAAATGTAGTAGCAGCAGCGCCCGGAGTAGCAGCGCGTGCGAGAGCCGGGGCAGCTAGTCGTGTAGTAGCATCTCGGGTAGCAGCTGCAGGGGCTCGAGCGAGAGCAGGATCTACTACTGGTGCAACAGCAATGCGAGCAGGAGTAGAGCAACAACGCAAGCAAGAGCAAGAGCGAGAGCAGTAGCGCGAGCAAGAGCAGACTAGGCAGGGGACCAAGAGCAAGAGCAGAGCAGCAGTGCGAGCACGAGCGGACTAGGCAGGGGACCAAGAGCAAGAGCAGAGCAGCATCACGAGCGAGAGCTAAAGCAGCAGCAGCTCCTACTGATGTGGACGTCACCACCGAGGGAGCGACGCCATGGAGGAAGTGGCCGGCGACGCCGGCGTAGATGGAGCCACGCCATGTCGGCTCGAGACCGAGCACCGGCAACAACGTGAGATCGAATCAAGAAGAAAATGCAGTGATTAGTGTAGAACCTCTTTGGTGGCGCCGATTAGGCCTCGGTTTCATCCGAGGAATCTGTGATGATGCTAGTCTTCCGGTGGTGCAGGTGAAGATGGCGGTGTGGGAATGGAGGTAGCACGAATGACGTGGGGAACGTCAGGGCAGCTCCTTGGAGGTGGAGGACATGGTGGCTGAACCGGTGGGATGATAGATCCTCATCCGGTGCGATGGATGAGGGACGTCGAGGTGTAGCTGTGGACGACATCGTCAGGGAAGAGGCTCCGGCTGGGTGGGCGGACGGAGAAGATCCATCTTGGATTCAAGACCCCTCACGGGAAGATCCGTATAGGATACCGTCAAGACCTCCTCTTGAGGGTGAACTTTACCTTGTATCTTTCCCTTGTGTGTTTGATTGTCAAGTGGATGTGTGATTGGACTTGTTCTTGAGTGTTTCCCCTTGTGATTTCTCCCCGTTCTTCCCCGTGTTCTTCATGTTCTTCGAGGGAATCCACTCTAGTCATGAAAGATCGGCCTACACCGGGTTAGCCCCGTATCATATGGTATCATGAGCCATGTTGATCATGTATTTGGAGTCCCTCACATCGTTTTCTAGCCTTCTTTTTCTTGATTTCGTCCCCAATTTCAAAAATTCCCACCAAAAATAGCCCCAATTTTTTTTGTGATTTGTTTGTTTGATGTTGTTTTGTTGATTTTGATCCATGGATTTGCTTGGTTTTCAGTGAATCTAGTATCTCCACAAGTTTCCCCACTTTCCATCCATGAAATCTCCTCAATTTTGACCCCAAAATATCCAATTTCCGCCCAAAATCACGTGTTGAATCTCGGATTCCGCGTTGACCCCGACCCACCGGACGACCGACACTTTACCGGACGCCCGGAGCCCCAGGAATCACTGGATGGCCGGTACTTATCGGAAATCCGACACCCCGATCCCGAGCTGAAATCACGGAGTTCCGACCATTTTCGGACGTCTGACGACCGAACATCCGACACTTCTCGGACGTCCGACACCTATAAAAACCGACTTCGGCTGATTCTTGTTTTGGCCATAATTAATTCATCCGAATTCCGGTTTTGACGTTCTTTAGCTCGTTTTGAAGCTATTGACACCCCCCTTCCCACAAAAATACTTCCAACATCATTTGACTCCATCAAATGTTTGCAACTTTGGCATCTTTGCCTAGGGCTTCCGCCACATCACACGCATAACCACCATAGCCTTCCGTAACCTAACCCGTTTTATTCACCATAGCATTAGTGGTTGCTTGAGTAGAGATTCGAGTCTCCTAAGGTGTTTCGGATACTTAGGGACGGTTCCTTCTTCATCAACCACCACCATACCTTCCGCATAACCTCGCCCATCTTTCCACTTCCGCATTGCCAAGTGCAAAACCACCACCGCATCCCGCGACCACCATTTGACATTTGAGATTTTGAGTCTGTGGTTTTTCTGTTTCCTAAGGTGTTTCGGCTAATTAGGAATGGTTCAACCTCGAGAACACCACCACTCATCATTGCCACGAGGTCGTCATCGTACATCATGGACGGTAACCTCGACGACACCATTGTATATTCCCCTTGCAATTGCATTGATAACCCCTATCCCATTTTGCGTCACTTGCCTATCGATACTAGCCATTTGAGTATTGCTGGCAACGTTACTTGTGCACATTAGTGATCATTTATCTACACCTCCCATTGCTTACATACCATATCATATCGGTATCATATCATCTCTTGTGTCACAAGATTGTTCCCGCATATACACAATTGCTATCTTGGTTTGTGCATTTCGCATTGTGGCCATAAAAAAAGAATAAGCTTCTAAGCAAAGAAAAAGAGAGCAAAGAAGCTTGTCAGCAAGAGCCATAGCATCGTATCATAGTGCACTACAATATATCATATGGTATCATACTCGATCATCTTGGATCATCTTGTGCTAAAGCACCGGAACATACATACATAGCATACTTGGGATAGAAAGTTTATCCATTTTGCATCTTATAGGATGTGCACAAGTGTCATATCCGCCTATTGAGCAATCGTGCCAGCGTCTCTCTTGAGTTGCGCAACATGAGCGTTTTTCGTGGATTCCACATTTTGTGCTCATTCCTTGGTTGCACGACCCCATTTATCTATCTGTGTGTGTTTCCATGTGCCATTCATTGCTATTGGTCTACTTGTTTCACTTGCGAATATGTGAATCTCTTTCAACATTATTGACTCTTGCTAACATTTTACATCAAATTTTTGTGCCACTATCCTCACCAAGCTACTCCATAAGCTTTACTTGATAGGTGTGAGTGAACAAGTCCGGTACCAATTCCACTATTCTTTCATTTCACATTGAGTGAAACGGGATACATCCTCAACTTTGGGAAAAGGTAACTTAGTATTGTTTATCTCATTTCCTACTCACCCTCACTTGAGTCTTGTGATGGATAGGCAAGGCATTTCACCTTCGGTGTACAACAAAAACAACGAGTTCGATGCCACGAAAAACTCCATCGATGCCAAGATGCATTTTCAAATGGAGGAGATCAAAGCCCTCATCAAGTCCTATAAGCAATCTTCCTCATCTTCGAGAAGATGCTCAAGAGCACATCCTTCCGAGCTACCATCTTCGCCAAGATCACACCGGCATCGACACCATCACCAACAAGAACATGAAGGTCAAGAGCTCAACACCAACAACTGCTCAACAACTTCACCACCCCCTTGGCATCTTCACAATCGATTTCAAGGCATCTCCGCTTACGGACATACAACATATTCACCAACAAGAACCTCAAGGCTATGCTCAAGAGAAGCTCCCCAAGCTCAAGTCCGCGACTTCACGAGCTACTATGACCTCGACACCGACCACGAGATTCCTTTCTATGGGACTCTAGAACCCGAGGAGTATCTTGAGTGGGAGCGCTTGATGGACGACTACCTCAAGCTACATCAAGTTCGTCCCGAAGATCAAGTGAAGTGCGCCACAAGGAACTTCCACGACTACGTGTACACACGATGGCTTCACACACATTTGGAGAGCTATGACATGAGTTGGCCCAAGACGAAGAGAGCTTTGCAGCGAGAGTTCGTGCCACAACCTACATGGAACAACTCCTACGCCAATTGGAGAGTACCATCCAAGGATCCAAGTCCATCGACGCATACTTCAAGGAGATGACAATTTCCTTGCGACGAGCTGGCGTGGACGACCCCATTTCTATGAAGTTCTACTTCATGATGGGATTGAATAACGACATCTCCAATACTATCTTCCTCGAGAACTACAAGTCTCTCGACGACAACTACATTGGTGCTCTCAAGGCGAAACAAGAACTCATGAAGGCCAAGGCTTCTCCACCCCAAGCTCACTTCGCGACAACCAAGCTCCATGAGAACAAGCATGAGGATAGTACCACTAAGATGTCCAAGCCCGACGAGCTCCAAGACAATGCTCCCAAGTTCGACTTCACCGCCATCCCTCTTTGTGGCATTGATGCTGCCAAGTCCACTTCGACTCTTTTTCAAGACGGTGCAACGACGACTACGACTATGGATCCAATCAAGGAACAAGCTTTGGAGGCAAGCGGCACGGTGACGAGCAAGGATGATGCTTCCATCTTAGGAGGTGAGAGTGATGATGTGCCATCTTTGGCCTTCATCCACGGCGATGACGATGGGATGGTTGAGTATCTCACCTCAACCACGACGACATATGATGACTTGAGTGACTTGTGCCACCATATTGAGAGTGATAGTGACTCCCCATATATGATGTTGTAGGATCAAAAGTATGTCTAGAGGGGGGGTGATTAGACTACTTGACCAAATAAAAATCTAGCCTTTTCCCAATTTTAAGTCTTGGCAGATTTTAGCAACTTAGCACTAGTCAAGTAAACAACCTACACATGCAAGTCTAAGAGTATAGCAGCGAAATGTAAAACATTGCACATGAAGGTAAAGGGAGGAGTTTGGAGGGAGCAAACGCAATATAGACACGTAGATTTTTGGCATGGTTCCGATAGGTGGTGCTATCGTACATCCACGTTGATGTAGACTCCACGAAGGGTAACGGTTGCACGAGTCCACGAAGGGCTCCACCCACAAAGGGTCCACGAAGAAGCAACCTTGTCTATCCCACCATGGCCATCGCCCACGAAGGACTTGCCTCACTAGGATAGATCTTCACGAAGTAGGCGATCTCCTTGCCCGTACAAACTCCTTGGTTCAACTCCACAATCTTGACGGAGGCTCCCAAGTGACACCTAACCAATCTAGGAGACACCACTCTCCAAAAGGTAATAGATGGTGTGTTGATGATGAACTCCTTTCTCTTGTGCTTCAAATGATAGTCTCCCCAACACTCAACTCTCTCTCATAGGATTGGATTTGGTGGAAAGATGATCTGAGTGGAAAGCAACTTGGGGAAGGCTAGAGATCAAGATTTATGTGGTTGGAATGGAATATCTTGACCTCAACACAAGTGTAGGTGGTTCTCTCTCTCAGAAAATGTATGATGGAAGTGTAGGCATGTTCTGATGGCTCTCTCTCCACGAATGAAGAGTGGGTGGAGGGTTATATATAGCCTCCACACAAAATCTAACCATTACACACAATTTACCAAACTCGGTGGGACCGAATAAAAAAACTCGGTCAGACCGAATCAAAAAACTCGGTCAGACCGATTCAGTTCAAAATGTGAATGTTAGGATTGTCGGTGGGACCGACATGTCAACTCGGTGGGACCGATTTCATTAGGGTTAGGGCATAATGTAAGCTCGGTGAGACCGATTACACAAACTCGGTTGGGCCGATTTTGGTAATAAGCAAACAGAGAGTTGGCTAGGCAAACTCGGTGGGACCAATTCGCTCATCTCGGTTGGACCGAAATGTTACGAAGGGGAAACCGAGAGTTTGCATTGTGAACTCGGTGGGACCAATCGGTCATCTCGGTTAGACCAAAATGTTACGAAGGGAAATAGAGAGTTTGCAATCCCATCTAGGTGACACCGAGATCCCTATCGGTGGGACCGAAGTGGCTAGGGTTTTGTGGCAGTGGCTATGTCAACTGAACTCGGTGGTGCAGGATGGAAAGTTTCAGTGGGGCCGAGTTTGACTTTTGGTTTGGGACATATGTGGATATGAGAAAGTGGTTGAGGATTTTGGAGCATATCACTAAGCATTTTGAGCAAGTAACCCATTAAGCAACACCTCATCCCCTTTTAATAGTATTGGCTTTTCCTATGGACTCAACGTGATATTGGATCACTAAAAGGTAAAATGTAGAGTCTTGAGCTTTAGGCTTGAGCCAATCTTTTGCCCTTAGCATTTTGAGGGGTCCACATTTCTAATCCATGCCATGCCAATCATTGAGCTTTCCTGAAATATTTATCTTGAAATAGTATTAGCTCAATGAGCTATATGTTGTTAGGAATTACCAAGACCACCCAGGGATAGTTGCACTTTCAATCTCCCCCTTTTTGGTAATTGATGACAACATATAGATCCAAGCTTCGATAAATGATTATAAGATTGAAATATATCGTCGCTTTGAGAAGTATGTGATAAGTAAGAGCTCCCCCTAAATTTGTGCATTATTTAGAATTTGCTTTTGAATGCAAATGCACAATCGATTAGGATTATGGGTCACTCTTCCATGTCACATACATCTTGGTGGAGCACTCAAAATGATATAAATTAAAAGCATGCACTCATCACCAAGAAATGTGAATGATCATATAGAGATATAAAAAGATAGTATCATCCAAGCAAGCATTAAAGTAGCATATGATCAATCACATGATCACACAAATATCTCACACAAGGACATAAAGTATCTCACACATGCATACAATAAAAAGTTCAACCAAAAGGCAAAGAAGAAAAACACTCTCACAAAGCCTATGATCTATACATATTTCTCCCCCTTTGGCAACAAGTTACCAAAAAGTTCAAATATGCATAGTGCTATGCGTCTCTCAGGCTAGGTCTCCGGGAGGTGGTGTAGAGAGAACTCCAAGGACAAAGGCATCCGTTGATCTAGTTGGAGCTAGTGGAGTGGCTGCTGGAGGTGGTACTGAGGCTGTGGCTGCTGGTGCTGACGTTGTTGCTCTCGTATCAGGTACATGCACTGCAGTAGACCTTTGTCCTCTAGGCACTCGCTGAAATGCATCAGTAGTTGCCTTCCCTCTCTTCTCTTCTGCTTCCTCCTGGAGTTGCTCAACTGCTGTTTGAATCTCAGTTATCTTTAGATCAAGATCATAAAATTTAGTTTCTACGATCCTCTCCAAGCTCTCCTGGTTTTGAGTCAGGGTGGCCAAGCCCTTCTCAATCCTCAGTGTAGAGTGGATCAGATATGCAAGTTGATCTTGCTTGCTCTTCAGGAAAACTTGAGATGCCTCTTCAACACTTGGCAGCTTGGCAGCTTTCTCACCTTTGCTTTGGCTCTCTTCTCCTGTGCTTGAGCTAATGATGGTTCCTCCTCATTCATCACTACAGTGTTGTCTTCAAAATCAGGATATAAGGGTAGATGCTCCTTATCCAACAGATATGTTCCAGTGCCCATCTTGGAGTTGATGAGCTCCTGAATGTGTGGAGCATACCCACAACTTCTCTTCTGGTCAGCGGCAGTCCTCTTGATTGTCTCTACAATCAGACTCATGACCTTGAACTTCTGAGGGACATCAAAAAGCTGTAGCAGGTTGATAGAATGTCCTCTGATCATCTTGTGATCTCCTGACTTGGGTAGCAATGTGTGCCTAAGGATCCAGTTGATGGTAGGCAGACCAGACAACAAGAAATGTACTGATCCAAGCCTGTGAGTCTCCAAAGCTTTATCTCGGATCTCCTTGTACATGTTTGTCATAGTGTTGTGGTCTTTCTTCTTCTTGGCAAACACATCCAAGTCATCCTCATGTTCCTCTGGGGCATTTATCAGCTTGGCCCATTCTTCAACAGTGGACTAGTACCTAGTACCTTCTGACATCCAAATGATCTTCCCATCTGGGTAAAAGTGAGCAGTGGAGTAAAATGATACGTCCATTTTGCATCATGCTTTTATGTCGATATTTATTGCATTATGGGCTGTATTACACATTATGTCACAATACTTATGCCTATTCTCTCTTATTTTACAAGGTTTACATGAAGAGGGAGAATGCCGGCAGCTGGAATTATGGGCTGGAAAAGGAGCAAATATTAGATACCTATTCTGCACAACTCCAAAGTCCTGAAACTTCATGGGAGCAAGTTTCAGAATATATAAAAAATATTGGGCGAAAGAAGTACCAGAGGGGGGCCATCCACCATCCACGAGGGTGGGGGGCGCGCCCTACACCCTGGGCGCGCCCCCTGCCTCATGGGCCCCCTGGCAGCCCCCTGATGCCCATCTTCTGCTATATGAGGTCTTTCGTGGAGGAAAAAATCATAAGCTAGATCACGGGACGAAACTCCACCGCCACGAGGCGGAACCAATCTAGGGCTCCAGCGGAGCTGTTTTGCCGGGGAAACTTCCATCCGGGAGGGGGAAATCATCACCATCGTCATCACCATTGTTCCTCTCATCGGGAGGGGGCAATCTCCAACAACATCTTCACTAGAATCATCTCATCTCAAACCCTAGTTCATCTCTTGTATCCAATCTTTGTCCCAAAGCCTCATATTGGTACCTATGGGTTGCTAGTAGTGTTGATTACTCTTTGTAGTTGATGCTAGTTGGTTTATTCGGTGGAAGATCATATGTTCAGATCCTTTATGCATATTAATATCCCTCTGATTATGCACATGAATATAATTTGTGAGTAGTTACGTTTGTTCCTGAGGACATGGGAGAAGTCTTGGTATAAGTAGTCATGTGAATTTGGTATTCGTTCGCTATTTTGAAGAGACGTATGTTGTCTTTCCTCTACTAGTGTCATGTGAACGTCGACTACATGACACTTCACCATTGTTTGGGCCTAGAGGAAGGCATTGGGAAGTAATAAGTAGATGATGGGTTGCTAGAGTGACAGAAGCTTAAACCCTAGTTTATGCATTGCTTCGTAAGGGGCTGATTTGGATCCATATGTTTCATGCTATGGTTAGGTTTACCTTAATACTTCTATTGTAGTTGCGAATGCTTGCAATAGGGGTTAATCATAAGTGGTATGCTTGTCCAAGGAAGGGCAGTACCCAAGCACCGGTCCACCCACATATCAAATTATCAAAGTACCGAACGCGAATCATATGAACGTGATGAAAACTGCCTTGACGATAATTCCCATGTGTCCTCAGGAGCGCTTTCCTTTATATAAGAGTTTGTCTAGGCTTGTCCTTTGCTACAAAAAGGATTGGGCCATCTTTCTACACCTTAATTACTTTTATTACTTGTTACCCGTTACAAACTACCTTATCACAAAACTATTTGTTACCGATAATTTCAGTGCTTGCAGAGAATACCTTACTGAAAATTGCTTATCATTTCCTTGTGCTCCTCATTGGGTTCGACACTCTTACTTATCGAAAGGACTACGATAGATCCCCTATACTTGTGGGTCATCTAGACTCTTTTCTGGCGCCGTTGCCGGGGAGTGAAGCGCCTTTGGTAGGCGGAATTTGGTAAGGAAAAATTTATACAGTGTGCTGAAATTTACTGTCACTTGCTACTATGGAACATAATCCTTTGAGGAGCTTGTTCAGGGTATCTTCACCCCAACCAGTAGAGCAAAGAGTTTCTCCTCAACCTACTGAACCTACTAAAAATGTTTACTTTGAAGTTCCTTCGGGTATGATAGAGAAACTGCTAGCTAATCCTTTCACAGGTGATGGAACATTACATCCCGATTTGCACCTAATCTATGTGGATTTAGTTTGTGGATTATTTAAGCTTGCAGGTTTGCCCGAGGAAGTTATCAATAAGAAGGTATTCCCTTTATCTTTGAAGGGAAAGGCATTGACATGGTTTAGGCTATGTGATGATATGGGATCATGAAACTACAACCGATTGAAATTGGAATTTCATCAGAAGTTTTACCCTATGCATCTTGTTCATCGTGATCGTAATTATATATATAATTTTTGGCCTCGCGAAGGAGAAAGCATCGATCAAGCTTGGGGGAGGCTTAAGTCAATGTTATATTCATGCCCCAATCATGAGCTCTCAAGAGAAATTATTATTCAAAATTTTATGCTCGGCTTTTTCTCGATAATCGCTCCATGCTCGATACTTCTTGTACTGGCTCTTTTATGATGAAGACTATTTAATTCAAATGGGATTTATTGGAAAGAATTAAACTCAACTCCGAAGATTGGGATATCGACGAAGGTAAGGAGTCAAGTATAACACCTATGTTTGATTGTGTTAAATCTTTTATGGATACCGATGCTTTCCGTGAATTTAGCACTAAATATGGACTTGACTTTGAGATAGTAGCTTCTTTCTGTGAATCCTTTGCTACTCATGTTGATCTCCCTAAGGAGAAGTGGTTTCAATATAATCCTCCCATTGAAGTAAAAGTAGTTTCACCTATTAAAGTTGAAGAAAAGACTATCACTTATAATGATCCTGTTGTTCCTACTACTTATATTGAGAAACCACCTTTCCCTGTTAGAATAAAGGATCATGCTGAAACTTCAACTGTAGTTCGTAAGAGTAATACTAGAACACCTACACCCTCTAAGCAAATTAAAGTTGAACCTAGTATTGCTATGGTTAAAGATCTCTTGGCTGATAATATTGATGGGCATGTTATTTACTTCTGTGATGAAGCTGCTAGAACTACTAGACCCGATACTAAAAATAAACATAGACCCATTGTAGGCATGCCTGTTATTTCTGTTAAAATAGGAGATCATTGCTATCGTGGCTTATGTGATATGGGTGGTAGTGCAAGTGCAATACCTCGTTCTTTATATAAAGAAATTATGCATGATATTGCACCTGTTGAGATAGAGGAAATTGATGTTACTATTAAACTTGCCAATAGAGACACTATTTCACCAGTTGGGATTGTTAGAGATGTTGAAGTCTTGTGTGGGAAAGTCAAATATCCTACTGATTTTCTTGTTCTTGGTTCCGCACAAGATGACTTTTGTCCCATTATATTTGGTAGACCCTTCTTGAATACTGTTAATGCTAGGATCGATTGCAAAAAGGATGTTGTTACTATTGGTTTGGGGGATATTTCTCATGAGTTTAATTTTTCTATGTTTCGTAGACAACCCCATGATAAAGAATTGCCTAGTAAAGATGAAATTATCGGTCTTGCTTCTATTACCGTGCCTCCTAATGATCCTTTAGAGCAATATTTGCTAGACCATGAAAATGATATGTTTATGAATGGAAGAAGGGAAATAGATGAAGTATTCTTTAAACAGGGGCCTATTTTGAAACACAACCTACCTGTTGAAATTCTAGGGGATCCTCCTCCACCCAAGGATGACCCCGTGTTTGAGCTTAAACCTTTACATGATACTCTTAAATATGCTTATCTTGATGAGAAAGAGATATATCCTGTTATTATTAGTGCTAACCTTTCAGAGCATGAAGAAAAGAAATTATCGAAAACTCCGAAGAAGCACCGTGCTGCTATTGGATATACTCTTGATGATCTTAAGGGCATTAGTCCCACTCTATGCCAGCAAAAAATAAAATTGGGGAAAGACGCGAAACCGGTTGTTGATCACCAACGACGGTTAAATCCTAAGATGAAGGAAGTGGTAAGAAAAGAAATACTAAAGCTTCTGGAGGCAGGTATAATTTATCCCGTTGCTGATAGTCAGTGGGTAAGCCCTGTCCATTGTGTCCCTAAGAAGGGAGGTATTACTGTTGTTCCTAATGATAAAGATGAATTGATCCCACAAAGAATTGTTATAGGTTATAGAATGGAAATTGATTTCCGAAAATAAATAAAGCTACTAAAAAGGATCATTACCCTTTACCTTTTATTGATCAAATGCTAGAAAGATTATCCAAACATATACATTTTTGCTTTCTAGATGGTTATTCTGGTTTCTCTCAAATACCTGTGTCAAAAGAGGATCAAGAAAAGACAACTTTTACTTTCCCTTTCAGTCCCTTTGCTTATAGTCGTATGCCTTTTGGTTTATGCAATGCACCTGCTACCTTTCAAAGATGTATGACTACTATATTCTCTGACTTTTGTGAAAAGATTGTTGAGGTTTTCATGGATGATTTTTCTATTTATGGAACTTCTTTTGATGATTGCTTAAGCAACCTTGATCGAGTTTTGCAGAGATGTGAAGAAACTAATCTTGTCTTGAATTGGGAGAAGTGCCACTTTATGGTTAATGAAGGTATTGTCTTGGGGCATAAAATTTCTGAAAGAGGTATTGAAGTTTATAAAGCTAAAGTTGATGCTATTGAAAAGATGTCGTGTCCTAAGGACATCAAAGGTATAAGAAGTTTCCTTGGTCATGCCGGTTTTTATAGGAGGTTCATTAAAGACTTCTCTAAAATTTCTAGGCCTCTGACTAATCTCTTACAAAAAGATGTTCCTTTTGTCTTTGATGATGATTGTGTAGAAGCATTTGAAATACTTAAGAAAGCTTTGATTTCTGCACCTATTGTTTAGCCTCCTGATTGGAATTTACCATTTGAAATTATGTGTGATGCTAGTGATTATGCTGTAGGGGCTGTTCTAGGACAAAGAGTTGATAAGAAATTAAATGTTATCCAATATGCTAGTAAAACTCTAGACAATGCTCAAAGAAATTTTGCTACTACTAAAAAGGAGTTTTTAGCAGTTGTATTTGCTTGTGATAAGTTCAGACCTTATATAGTTGATTCTAAAGTAACTGTTCACACTGATCATGCTGCTATTAAATATTTTATGGAAAAGAAAGATGCTAAACCTATACTTATTAGATGGGTTCTCTTGCTACAAGAATTTGATTTGCATATTATTGATAGAAAGGTAGCTGAGAACCCCGTTGCAGACAACTTGTCTAGGTTAGAGAATGTTCTTGATGACCCACTACCTATTGATGATAGCTTTCCCGATGAATAATTAGCTGTCATAAATGCTTCTCATACTGCTCCTTGGTATGAGGATTATGCTAATTACATTGTTGCTAAATTTATACCACCTAGTTTCACATACCAGCAAAAGAAAAAAGTTTTTCTATGATTTAAGACATTACTTTTGGGATGACCCACACCTTTATAAAGAAGGAGTAGATGGTGTCATTAGACCTTGTGTACCTGAGCATGAACATGAACATATCCTACGCAAGTGTCACTCTGAGGCTTATGGAGGACACCATGCTGGAGATAGAACTGCACATAAGGTATTGCAATCCGGTTTTTATTGCCCTACTCTCTTCAAGGATGCCCGTAAGTTTGTCTTGTCTTGTGATGAATGTCAAAGAATTGGCAATACTAGTAGACGTCAATAAATGCCTATGAATTATTCACTTGTTATTGAACCATTTGATGTTTGGGGCTTTGACTACATGGGACCGTTTCCTTCCTCTAATGGTTATACACATATTTTAATTGCTGTTGATTACGTTACTAAGTGGGTAGAAGCTATTCCAACTAGTAGTGCTGATCATAACACATCTATTAAGATGCTTAAAGAAGTTATTTTTCCGAGGTTTGGAGTCCCTAGATATTTAATGACTGATGGTGGTTCATATTTTATTCATGGTGCTTTTCGTAAAATGCTTGCTAAGTATGATGTTAATCATAGAATTGCATCTCCATATCATCCATAGTCTAGCGGTCAAGTAGAACTGAGTATTAATTTTGCAAAAGACTGTTAATAGATATAGAAAGAATTGGTCCAAGAAACTTGATGATACATTATGGGCCTATAGAACTGCATATAAAAATCCTATGGGAATGTCTCCATATAAGATGGTTTATGGAAAAGCATGTCAACTAGAACATAAGGCATATTGGGCCATTAAAGAGCTCAATTATGATTTCAAACTTTCCGGTGAGAAGAGGCTTTTTGACATTAACTCACTTGATGAATGGAGAACCCATGCCTATGAGAATGCCAAACTGTTTAAAGAAAAAGTTAAAAGATGGCATGATAAAAGGATAGAAAAACGTGAGTTTAATGTATGTGACTATGTATTGTTATACAACTCCCATTTAAGATTTTTTGCAGGAAAACTCCTCTCTAAATGGGAAGGTCCTTACGTCATCCAGGAGGTCTATCGTTCCGGTGCCATAAAAATCAACAACTTCAAAGGCACAAATCCGAGGGTGGTGAATGGTCAAAGAATAGGTATGAGGTACGGTAAGTTAACCGACTCCAAAACAGTTCTAATAGCCATTTTTCTCCATTTTGGAATATTTAAGAAAATAGGAAAATAAGAAGCAGTCCGGTTAGGACACGAGGCGTCCACGAGGGTGGAGGGCGCGCCCCCTGCCTCGTGGGCACCTCGCGTGCTCTCCGGACTCTATTTTCTTGCACGATACTTCTTTTGGTTGGTAATTCATTATATAATCTCCCGAAGGTTTGACCACCGTATCACGCAAATATCTTCTGTCTTTGTTTCGAGCTGTTTTTCTGATAGATCTAGATTGCCATGGCGTCTTCAAGTGCCCCCAAGGACAAGTTTTTTGAGAAGGTCATGAACCCCTACCTCGCGGAGGTGCTGCAACACCCTCAAACCATTGAGATGCGTGAGGGGTTGCTGCACATCCGCGATGTTGAGGGACCAAGGAGGACCGCAAGCATGGAGACAAGGCTCGAGGCAATGGAGCAACAAGTTTTCAAGTGCTAGGAGATGGTGGAACATGGACTCGACTCCAATCATATAATGATCACGGAGTTCACCAACAACCACAAGCTGGATGACAAGAACATCGGAGAGGCCATCTTCAAGCTTCACGAGAAAATTGAGCACCTCCAAGCCCAGATCTATGACCTGCAAAACCAAAACTGTGAGTATGAATATAGATTCAAGAGGATGAGTTTGGCTGCAGATTTGAGGATCCTGGAGACTCGATCATCCTTCTATGATGGTGAGCCTATGCCTTGGAAGATGGACAACAAGCCCACATCATCAACAACTCCATCATCACCACCTCCAAGGAAGGAGACATAAACACATGGGTATGGGCACTCCCCTTGGCAACTGCCAAGCTTGGGGGAGTGCCCCGGTATCGTATCACCATCACACTTTTATCTTTACCATTTTTCTTAGTTTGATCCTTTTGGTAATATCTTGATCTAGTAGAATAAAGTTTTAGTTTGATCTAGTTTTGAGTTTTGCTCTATGATCCTTCCATGTAATCGAGTCTGTGAGCTATATATAATAAATATTAGTGTTGAGTTAAGGGCTTGATTATCTTGCTATGATCTTGAGGGAATAAAATAAAAGAGAAAGAATAAAAATAAATAAAGAGATCATATGGATCTTATGGAGAGTAATGACTTCACATATAAAGAGTATGATGAATAAATTTTTTTGAGAGTTGACAAACATAGTTTTGGTCATCGTTGCAATTAATAGGAAGTAATAAAGAAAGAGAGGTTTTCACATATAAATATACTATCTTGGACATCTTTTATGATTGTGAGCACTCATTAAAATATGACATGCTAAAGAGTTGATGTTGGACAAGGAAGACAACGTAATGGGTTATGTTTTCGTACATCTGAGATAAATTATATTGTCATGGATCATCCAACATGTTGAGCTTGCCTTTCCCTCTCATGCTAGCCAAATTCCTTGCACCAAGTAGAGATACTACTTGTGCTTCCAAATATCCTTAAACCCAGCTTTGCCATGAGAGTCCACCATATCTACCTATGGATTGAGTAAGATCCTTCAAGTAAGTTGTCATCGTTGCAAGCAATAAAAAATGATCTCTAAATATGTATGATTTATTAGTGCAGAGAAAATAAGCTTTATACGATCTTGTGATGTGGAAGAAATAAAAGCGACAGACTGCATAATAAAGGTCCATATCACAAGTGGCAATATAAAGTGACGTTCTTTTGCATTAATATTTTGTACATCCAACCATAAAAGCACATGACAACCTCTGCTTCCCTCTGCGAAGGTCCTATCTTTTATTCTTGTCTTATACTTCGTGCAAGAGTCATGGTGATCTTCACATTTCCTTTTTACATTTTATCCTTTGGCAGACACAATGTGTTGGAAAGATCCTGATATATATGGCTAATTGGATGTGAGTTTTCATGAACTATTATTGTTGACATTACCCTTGAGGTAAAAGGTTCGGAGGCAAAACTATAAGCCCCTATCTTTCTCTGTGCCCGATTAAAACTTCATAACCATAAATATCGCGTGAGTGTTAGCAATTGTGAAAGAGTAAATGATAGTTGAGTACGTGGACTTGCTGAAAAGCTCCTATATTGACTCTTTCCTATGTTATGATAAATTGCAATTGCTTCAATGACTGAGATTATAGTTTGTTGGTTCTCAATGAAGTTTTTGATTCATACTTGAAATTGTGATTGAATTATTACTTTAGCATAAGAGATCATATGACCATATATGTATATGTTGCTGTTCTAAGAATGATCATGATGCCCTCATGTCCATATTTTATTTTATCGACACCTCTATCTCTAAACATGTGGACATATTTTTCGATATCGTCTTTCGCTTGAGGACAAGCGAGGTCTACGCTTCGGGGAGTTGATACGTCCATTTTGCATCATGCTTTTATATCGATATTTATTGCATTATGGGCTGTTATTACACATTATGTCACAATACTTATGCCTATTCTCTCTTATTTTACAAGGTTTACATGAAGAGGGAGAATGCCGGCAGCTGGAATTCTGGGCTGGAAAAGGAGCAAATATTAGAGATCTATTCTGCACAACTCCAAAAGTCCTGAAACTTCACGGGAGCAAGTTTCAGAATATATAAAAATATTGGGCGAAAGAAGTACCAGAGGGGGGCCACCCACCATCCACGAGGGTGGGGGCGCGCCCTACACCCTGGGCGCGCCCCCCCTTGCAGCCCTTTGATGCCCATCTTCTGCTATATGAGGTCTTTCGTGGAGGAAAAAATCATAAGCAAGCTCACGGGATGAAACTCTGTCGCCACGAGGCGGAACCTTGGCGGAACCAATCTAGGGCTCCGGCGGAGCTGTTCTGCTGGGAAACTTCCCTCCGGGAGGGGGAAATCATCACCACCATCATCACCATCGATCCTCTCATCAGGAGGGGGTCAATCTCCGTCAACATCTTCACCAGCACCATCTCATCTCAAACCCTAGTTCATCGCTTGTATCCAATCTTTGTCCCAAAGCCTCAGATTGGTACTTGTGGGTTGCTAGTAGTGTTGATTACTCTTTGCAGTTGATGCTAGTTGGTTTATTCAGTGGAAGATCATATTTTCAGATCCTTTATGCATATTAATAACCCTCTGATTATGAACATGAATATGATTTGTGAGTAGTTACGTTTGTTCCTGAGGACATGGGAGAAGTCTTGCTATAAGTAGTCATGTGAATTTGGTATTCTTTCGATATTTTGATGAGATGTATGTTGTCTTTCCTCTAGTGGTGTCATGTGAACGTCGACTACATGACACTTCACCATTGTTTGGGCCTAGAGGAAGGCATTGGGAAGTAATAAGTAGATGATGGGTTGCTAGAGTGACAGAAGCTTAAACCCTAGTTTATGCGTTGCTTCGTAAGGGGCTGATTTGGATCCATATGTTTCATGCTATGGTTAGGTTTACCTTAATACTTCTGTTGTAGTTGCGGATGCTTGCAATAGGGGTTAGTCATAAGTGGGATGCTTGTCCAAGGAAGGGCAGTACCCAAGCACCGGTCCACCCACATATCAAATTATCAAAGTACGGGACGCGAATCATATGAACGTGATGAAAACTAGCTTGACGATAATTCCCATGTGTCCTCAGGAGCGCTTTCCTTTATATAAGAGTTTGTCCAGGCTTGTCCTTTGCTACAAAAAGGATTGTGCCATCTTGCTGCACCTTATTTACTTTTATTACTAGTTACCCGTTACAAACTACCTTATCACAAAACTATTTGTTACCGATAATTTCAGTGCTTGCAGAGAATACCTTACTGAAAATTGCTTATCATTTCCTTCTGCTCCTCGTTGGGTTCGACACTCTTACTTATTGAAAGGACTACGACAGATCCCCTATAATTATGGGTCACCATAAAACTATATGATCAGCTCATCATTCCATTTTGTGAGCTTCTGTCCACAAACTCATCTACTCCACATGCTTTGAAGCTGTCATAAACTCATGGGAAGTGATCTTCATTCTCCTTGATGAGTTCCCAATCAACCCATCTCATGTCACACACAATGGGCTTCTTGTCAAGCAACATAGTTTCATAGAAGTCTTGCTGTTCTTTTGTGAGGAACCTGTAGTCAACTACAGTCCTTCTCCTCACAGCATAGGGATCAGACCATCTCCACAATCTCTGTCCAACATCTTTTCTGATGTGCATGTCTTCAGCCACTGGATGAGTATCATTGTGGTCTGGGATCTTGGGTTTCCACTTTCTCAAAACAAGAGACTCATCATCCTCTTCTCCAGCTTCAGGCACTGGGGCCTTGTTCTTTTGTTCAGCTGGAATACTTCTGGTGTTGCTCTTGGGCTTAGGAGGCTTCTGAGCTTGAGCTTTTGGAGCAGCTTTGGGCTTTGATGTTGCAGCCCCTGACTTTATAGCATCTCCCACAAGCTTCCGAGCTTTGGGTGCTGGAGCATCCTCTTCTTCTTCTTCATCTTCAGAGGGATCTCTCATCATGGAGGGCTTGCCAATGAATCTAGCAATGGTCTTCTTGACCCTCTCCTTCCTCTTCTTGCCTTCTCCACATTCTTTGGGTTCAAGAGTGAACTCCATATTCTCTTGAGTGGAGGATTTGGCCTTAGACATAGGAATCCTTCTTGCTGGAGCCTTCTTCTTCATCCCTGGCTTAACTATAGCAGCTGTGCCATACTCCTTTTTCAGCACCTTCTTCTTGGAGCTTACTTCCTCCTGAGTAGCCACATAATCCTCATCCTCTGAATTTGAGGTTCTCTTCTTCCTTGTTATGGTGGCTGCCTTTGGCAAGTTACTTGGAGTGCTCCTGCTGCCATCATCAGAAGTGCTTGAGGGATCTGAACCCTCACTCAGCTGCACATGTTCCTCAGACCTATTCTGACTGTCACTCTGATCAGACATCTTTGCAAACTTACTGACAGCAGACCCTGTGAATAGATGTAGATGAGGTAGAGTGGATGAGCAGCACAAAGTGTAGAGATTTTGCAAAACAGATGACTTAAAAACTTAGTTTTAGTTCTCCACAGAAAGCATTTCGGAGCTACCGATTTGTAAACTCGGTGATACCGAAGCAGCTTTTGGAACCTAAACTAGTGAATAGGGTCAGACTGAGTCACAGTTCGGTGGCACCGAGACTGCTAGGGTTTCACAAAGAATTGAACTCGGTCACACCGATTTGCAATTTTCGGTCAGACCAAAAATGCATGTGCTATGGCCTAAGACAAATCGGTGAGACCAATTTCTACAACTCGGTCGGTCTGAGATGAGTTCGGTGGAGACCTAACCCTAAATTTTCAAATCAAATTTAACCTAAAGGATGTTTTTAGTGGATAGAGTGTTTCCATACGTGGTAAGGATCATGGCAAAACAATGTGCTATGAATCAGAGGTAAAAGAATAACACAAAAGGTCGAACCCATACCCTAGTTCGGCGGGGGTTCGCTACGGCGACAACGGTGGGGCAGATTTCCGTTGATGGCGACGAAGACCAGCGGCGGGAGGTTGCTGGCGGCGAGGAGATGATCCGGAGACCTGAGGAGGCAGAGCAGGACACACGCGGGGTGAAGAGATTTGGAGAAATTTCCAAAATTCAACCCGTGAGTATATATATCCCAACCCTATCGGTGTGATCGAGTGGAACGACTCGGTGGCACTGAGATGCAGAATCGCGAGCGGTTACTGCAACTCGGTGTGACCGAAAAGTTCAAATCGGTTGCACCGAGATTGGAAAACTAGATCAACTTAGTGAACTCGGTGTGACCGAAGTGGATGACTCGGTCATACCGAAATGCAAAAAGAGGTTTTGGAAGTTTAAGTCTATGACGAATCGGGGAATCCGAGTGGTCCTCACACAGAATGGTTCGAATCTGACTTGATCAAACTTTGTGATGTAGCATGAGTAGAGTTTGAGATGAGAAAACATAGATAGCAAGAGGAGGTTCTTAGGCATTCTTGTCCATCCATTTGGCAAAAGATAAAAAGCCAAACAATCAAAGTAACAAATGGATGTCCTCGAATGAGTAAAATATGCAACCAACATGCTCACACAATAAGATGGCAAATGAAATATGTGACAAAGCATGCACAATCACTCTAGCATCTATCAAGCAATTTGCGATGACTAGGTCATCTATATATGAGTATAGTGACTGAGGAGTCAAATGAGAACATTTGATCGTAGGTCATACTCATCGTTTAAGCACAAGTGGGGTTGCCACTTTTACATAAAGCATTGTTGTGTTCACACCATTAGAGTTGCTTTAGCTCAATTGATTAGAGTAAAGCTCCCCCTAGATGTGATATCCCCCCTAAGAGGGATGGACTAACCTTGGGTTTTGTCGATGATGAATTCATGTAGGTGTTGAAGATGTAGATGCTCAATGTTGATGTAGATCATTTGGAGCAATCCATTAGAGTGAGTTGCACTTTCAATACCTACACGGGTTAGTCCCACAAGGAACAAACAAGGATATCCATAGACATGGAGTGATGTTCACATAGGATGATGTCCATGAAGGCATTAGCTTACCTTGTCCCTTGTCTTACCTACAAGAGGGTTTGTGACTCCTTGAACTAGTGCAAGATGTGGAAGTTGTTTGCACTTGTCCTCACCAAAATGATATGAGTGAAGTATGTTGGCGGAGTCACCCTCAAGAACTCTCTAGTTCTTCTTCTTCGGGATCCACACCATCTTGATGGGAATCCTTGGAGTTTTAGTCGTACTTGATGAAGTAGAACTTGATGTAGTCTTGGGAACCCACTTAACCAAAGCTTTGGGAGCTTCCTGAAATGCATCAATCTCCTCTTAAAGCTTGTCCTTGCCTTTTGCCTTATGGTCTTGTGGTGGAAGATCATCTTGAGCTTGTGTTCCTTGGAAAGAAGTAGGATCATACTTCTCTTGTTGAGGAACAAATTTAGTATTGGGGTATTGATTTTCTTCCCACTCAACTCCATTGGCATTGAACTTTCATTCAAAGCCAATACCTTGATTCTTCCGGTGTCTTCCTTGCTTGCGTACAATTTCCTTAAATTGCTTACTTCCGACAAGGCTCTTGTAAACACCTTTCTCTATAATTCCCTTCAATAAGCTATTTTCTTGCTCAAGTGTAACTTGGCTAAGAGAATCATTAGTGTAATCAAGAGAACTACTAGAAGCAACATCATTGGGTTTAGCATTATTATTGTTACTACTAGAAGAAGAATCTTTCTTACTCTTGTTGCTAGATCTGACTTGTGGCATGTAAGTAGACAAGAGTAAACGCTTGGCAATGTAAGAAGAACTTTTCTTGCGAAGATCATCGTTGATCACTTTTAAGAACCCATGATCTTGCTCAAGGTTGAGCTTTTCGAAGCATGACTTCTCATGAGTCTTTAAAAGCTCTCGATGATTTTCCAATGTAGTTTCATGAGCTAACTTAAAAGTGTTTAGTTCTTTAGTTAGACGCTCAATCTCCTTCTTATCATCGTCATTCATTTTATCTTGATTAGCATGATTAATAGCAAGTTCATCATAGTTTTCATCCCTAGAATTGTCAACAAATAAATCATCATCACCTAGCAAGTCATCCTCATCACTATTGAAATCAACATACTCGGGGTGTGATACCTTTGGGCCTTTAGCCATGAAGCATCTTCCAATTCCTTCATTTGGTGACTCAAATATGTCGTGGGAGTTGGTTGACACAAGTGCTAGACCGGCAACACCTTCATCTTGAGTATATTCGAAGTCGGAGTGATAACTTCTCTCGGAGTGATCGTCAGAGTCGGAGCCCGATACCCATTCACCAATGTGAGCTTGATGTCTTTGTTTTGTGTAGCTCCTTGATGATTTGTCCTTCCTTTCCGAATCCTTGCTTCTTCGTGATGTTCTTCGTTCATAACGGTCATCTCTACTCCTTCTCTCTCTTGGTGGTGATTCTTCTCTCTACTCCTTATTTTGGGAGAATCTTCTCTTCCTTTGTAGGGAGCCATACACTCATTGGAGTAGTGTCCGGGTCTTCCAGAATTGTAGCAATTTCGTTCACGACTTGAAGATCTTTTGTCATTGTAGGACCTTGACTTGGAACTTCTTTCCTTGCTTCTATTCTTGTAGAACTTGTTGAAGTTCTTCACCATTAGGCTCAATATTTCATTGAAGGTTTGTTTCTCACTTGATGAAGTGGGAGCATCACATGAGGCTTTGTAAGCACCACTTGACTTGTTGTGAAGCTCCTCCTTATCCTTGAGTGACATCTCATGAGCAAAAATTCTTCCAATGACTTCCGTTGGCTTGAGATCTTTGTAATTGGGCATCATTTGGATCAATGTGCACATGGTATCATATTTTCCATCCAAGGCTCTTAGGATCTTCTTGATGATGAATCTATCGGTCATCTCTTCACTCCCTAAGCCGGCAATCTCATTTGTGATGAGAGCAAGTCTAGAGTACATTTCAGTGACACCTTCACCATCCTTCATTTTGAACTTGTCAAGTTGACTTTGAAGCACATCCAATTTGGATTCCATGACGGAGTCGGTACCTTCGTGAAGGAAATATGCCCTAGAGGCAATAATAAAGTTATTATTTTATTTCCTTATATCATGACAAATGTTTATTATTCATGCTAGAATTGTATAATCCGGAAACATAATACTTGTGTGAATACATAGACAAACTAAACGTCACTAGTATGCCTCTACTTGACTAGCTCGTCAATCAAAGATGGTTATGTTTCCTAACCATAGACATGTGTTGTCATTTGATTAATGGGATCACATTATTAGGAGAATGATGTGATTGACATGACCCATTCCATTAGCTTAGCACCCGATCGTTTAGTATGTTGCTATTGCTTTCTTCATGACTTATACATGTTCCTATGACTATGAGGTTATGCAACTCCCGTTTGCCGGAGGAACACTTTGTGTGCTACCAAACGTCACAACGTAACTGGGTGATTATAAAGGAGCTCTACAGGTGTCTCCAAAGGTAAATGTTGGGTTGGCATATTTCGAGATTAGGATTTGTCACTCCGATTGTCGAAGAGGTATATCTGGGCCCTCTCGGTAATGCACACCACATAAGCCTTGCAAGCATTGTAACTAATGAGTTAGTTGCGAGATGATGTATTACGAAATGAGTAAACAGACTTGCCGGTAACGAGATTGAACTAGGTATTGAGATACGGACGATCGAATCTCGGGCAAGTAACATACCGATGACAAAGGGAACAACGTATGTTGTTATGCGGTCTGACCGATAAAGATCTTCATAGAATATGTGGGAGCCACTATGAGCATCCAGGTTCCGCTATTGGTTATTGATCGAAAATGTGTCTCGGCCATGTCTACATTGTTCTCGAACCCGTAGGGTCCGCACGCTTAAGGTTTCGATGACAGTTATATTATGAGTTTATGAGTTTTAATGTACCGAAGTTAGTTCGGAGTCCCGGATGTGATCACGGACATGACGAGGAGTCTCGAAATGGTCGAGACATAAAGATTGATATATTGGAAGCCTATGTTTGGACATCGGAAGTATACCGGGTGAAATTGGCATTTTACCGGAGTACCGAGAGGTTACCGGAACCCCCCGGTAACCTAATGGGCCTTAATGGGCCTAGTGGAGGAGGAGGAGAGGTGGCCTAGGGGTTGCCGCGCCCCCCCCCCCCAAGTCCGAATTGGACAAGGAGGGGGGTGGCGCCCCCCCTTTCCTTTCTTCCCTCTCCTCCTTCCCCCCAAGTCCTAATCCAACTAGGGAAAAGGGAGGGGAGTCCTACTCCTGGTAGGAGTAGGACTCCTCCTGCGCGCCTCCTCCTAGGGCTGGCCGCACCCCCCTTGGCTCCTTTATATACGGGGGCAAGGGGCACCCCTAGATACACAAGTTGATCTCTAAGATCGTTCTCTTAGCTGTGTGCAGTGCCCCCTTCCACCATAGTCCTCGATAATATTGTAGTGGTGCTTAGGCGAAGCCCTGCGACAGTTGAACATCAAGATCGTCACCACGCCGTCGTGCTGACGGAACTCTTCCCTGACACTTTGCTGGATTGGAGTTCGGGGATCGTCATCGAGTTGAACGTGTGCTAGAACTCGGAGGTGCCGTAGTTCGGTGCTTGATTGGTCGGGCCGTGAAGACGTACGACTACATCAACCGCGTTGTCATAACGCTTCCGCTGCCGGTCTACAAGGGTACGTAGATCACACTCTCCCCTCTCGTTGCTATGCATCACCATGATCTTGTGTGTGCGTAGGAAAATTTTGAAATTACTACGTTCCCCAACAGTGGCATTCAAGCCTAGGTTTTATGCGTTGATGTTATATGCACGAGTAGAACACAAGTGAGTTGTGGGCGATATAAGTCATACTGCTTACCAGCATGTCATACTTTGGTTCGGCGATATTGTTGGACGAAGCGGCCCGGACCGACATTACGCGTACGCTTACGCGAGACCGGTTCTCCCGACGTGCTTTGCACAAAGGTGGCTAGCAGGTGTCAGTTTCTCCAACTTTAGTTGAACCAAGTGTGGCTACGCCCGGTCCTTGCGAAGGTTAAAACAGCACCAGCTTGACAAACTATCGTTGTGGTTTTGATGCGTAGGTAAGAATGGTTCTTGCTAAGCCCGTAGCAGCCACGTAAAACTTGCAACAACAAAGTAGAGGACGTCTAACTTGTTTTTGCAGGGCATGTTGTGATGTGATATGGTCAAGACATGATGCTAAATTTTATTGTATGAGATGATCATGTTTTGTAACTGAGTTATCGGCAACTGGTAGGAGTCATATGGTTGTCGCTTTATTGTATGCAATGCAATTGCGCTGTAATGCTTTACTTTATCACTAAGCGGTAGCGATAGTTGTGGAAGCATAAGATTGGCGAGACAACAACGATGCTACGATGATGATCAAGGTGTCGCGCCGGTGACGATGGTGATCATGACAGTGCTTCAAAGATGGAGATCACAAGCACAAGATGATGATGGCCATATCATATCACTTATATTGATTGCATGTGATGTTTATCTTTTATACATCTTATCTTGCTTTGATTGACGGTAGCATTTTAAGATGATCTCTCACTAATTATCAAGAAGTGTTCTCCCTGAGTATGCACCGTTGCGAAAGTTCTTCGTGCTGAGACACCACGTGATGATCGGGTGTGATAGGCTCTACATTCAAATACAACAGGTGCAAAACAGTTGCACACACGGAATACTCAGGTTATACTTGACGAGCCAAGCACATACAGATATGGCCTCGGAACACGGAGACCGAAAGGACGAGCATGAATCATATAGTAGATATGATCAACATAGTGATGTTCACCAATGAAACTACTCCATCTCACGTGATGATCGGACATGGTTTAGTTGATTTGGATCACGTGATCACTTAGAGGATTAGAGGGATGTCTATCTAAGTGGGAGTTCTTTAATAATATGATTAATTGAACTTAAATTTATCATGAACTTAGTACCTGATAGTATCTTGCTTGTTTATGTTTGATTGTAGATAGATGGCCCGTGCTGTTGTTCCGTTGAATTTTAATGCGTTCCTTGAGAAAGCAAAGTTGAAAGATGATGGTAGCAATTACACGGACTGGGTCCGTAACTTGAGGATTATCCTCATTGTTGCACAAAAGAATTACGTCCTGGAAGCACCGCTGGGTGCCAGGCCTGCTGCTGGAGCAACACCAAATGTTATGAACGTCTGGCAGAGCAAAGCTGATGACTACTCGATGGTTCAGTGTGCCATGCTTTACGGCTTAGAATCAGGACTTCAACGACATTTTGAACGTCATGGAGCATATGAGATGTTCCAGTAGTTGAACTTAATGTTTCAAGCAAATGCCCGGATTGAGAGATATGAAGTCTCCAATAAGTTCTATAGCTGCAAGATGGAGGAGAACAATTCTGTCAGTGAGCATATACTCAAAATGTCTGGGTATAATAATCACTTGATTCAATTGGGAGTTAATCTTCCAGATGATTGCGTCATTGACAGAATTCTCCAATCACTGCCACCTAGCTACAAGAGCTTCGTGATGAACTATAATATGCAAGGGATGAATATGACTATTCCCGAGCTCTTCGCAATGCTGAAAGCTGCGGAGGTAGAAATCTAGAAGGAGCATCAAGTGTTGATGGTCAACAAGACCACTAGTTTCAAGAAAAAGGTCCAAGGGAAGAAGAAGGGGAACTTCAAAAAGATCAGCAAGCAAGTTGCTGCTCAAGAGAAGAAACCCAAATCTGGACCTAAGCCTGAAACTGAGTGCTTCTACTGCAAGCAGACTGGTCACTGGAAGCGGAACTGCCCCAAGTATTTGGCAGATAAGAAGGATGGCAAGGTGAACAAAGGTATATGCGATATACATGTTATTGATGTGTACCTTACTAATGCTCGTAGTAGCACCTGGGTATTTGATACTGGTTTTGTTGCTCACATTTGCAACTCGAAACAGAGACTACGGATTAAGCGAATATTGGCTAAGGACGAGGTGACGATGCGCGTGGGAAATGGTTCCAAAGTCGATGTGATCGCGGTCGGCACGCTACCTCTACATCTACCTTCGGGATTAGTATTAGACCTAAATAATTGTTATTTGGTGCCAGCGTTGAGCATGAACATTATATCTGGATCTTGTTTGATGCGAGACGGTTATTCATTTAAATCAGAGAATAATGGTTGTTCTATTTATATGAGTAAAATCTTTTATGGTCATGCACCCATGAAGAATGGTCTATTCTTATTAAATCTCGATAGTGGTGACACACACATTCATAATGTTGAAGCCAAAAGATGCAGAGTTGATAATGATAGTGCAACTTATTTGTGGCACTGCCGTTTAGGTCGTATCAGTGTAAAGCGCATGAAGAAACTCCATACTGATGGACTTTTGGAACCACTTGATTATGAATCACTTGGTACTTGCGAACCGTGCCTTATGGGTAAGATGACAAAAACACCGTTCTCCGGTACTATGAAGAGAGCAACAGATTTGCTGGAAATCATACATACAGATGTATGTGGTCCGATGAATGTTGAGGCTCGTGGCGGATATCGTTATTTTCTCACCTTCACAGATGACTTAAGCAGATATGGGTATATCTACTTAATGAAACATAAGTCTGAGACATTTGAAAAGTTCAAAGAATTTCAGAGTGAAGTTGAAAATCATCGTAACAAGAAAATAAAATTCCTACGATCTGATCGTGGAGGAGAATATTTGAGTTACGAGTTTGGTGTACATTTGAAACAATGCGGAATAGTTTCGCAACTCACGCCACCCGGAACACCACAGTGTAATGGTGTGTCTGAACATCGTAATCGTACTTTACTAGATATGGTGCGATCTATGATGTCTCTTACTGATTTACCGCTATCGTTTTGGGGTTATGCTTTAGAGACGACCGCATTCACGTTAAATAGGGCACCATCAAAATCCGTTGAGACGACGCCTTATGAACTCTGGTTTGGCAAGAAACCAAAGTTGTCGTTTCTGAAAGTTTGGGGCTGCGATGCTTATGTGAAAAAGCTTCAACCTGATAAGCTCGAACCTAAATCAGAGAAATGAGTCTTCATAGGATATCCAAAGGAAACTATTGGATACACCTTCTATCACAGATCTGAAGGCAAGACTTTTTTGCTATATTCGGAAACTTTCTAGAGAAGGAGTTTCTCTCGAAAGAAGTGAGTGGGAGGAAAGTAGAACTTGATGAGGTAACTGTACCTGCTCCCTTATTGGAAAGTAGTACATCACAGAAACCGGTTTCTGTGACACCTACACCAATTAGTGAGGAAGCTAATGATGAAGATCATGAAACTTCAGAACAAGATACTACTGAACCTCGTAGATCAACCAGAGTAAGATCTGCACTAGAGTGGTATGGTAATCCTATTCTGGAAGTCATGCTACTAGATCATGATGAACCTACGAACTATGGAGAAGCGATGGTGAGCCCAGATTCCGCAAAATGGCTTGAAGCCATGAAATTTGAGATGGGATCCATGTATGAGAACAAAGTGTGGACTTTGGTTGACTTGCCTAAAGATCGGCAAGCAATTGAGAATAAATGGATCTTCAAGAAAAAGACTGACGCTGACGGTAATGTTACTGTCTACAAAGCTCGACCTGTCGCAAAAGGTTTTTGACAAGTTCAAGGGATTGACTACGATGAGACCTTCTCACCCGTAGCGATGCTTAAGTCTGTCTGAATCATGTTAGCAATCGCCGCATTTTATGATTATGAAATTTGGCAGATGGATGTCAAAACTGCATTCCTGAATGGATTTCTGGAAGAAGAGTTGTATATGATGTAGCCGGAAGGTTTTGTCGATCCAAAGGGAGCTAACAAAGTGTGCAAGCTCCAGCGATCCATTTATGGACTGGTGCAAGCCTCTCGGAGTTGGAATAAACGCTTTGATAGTGTGATCAAAGCATTTGGTTTTGTACAGACTTTTGGAGAAGCCTGTATTTACAAGAAAGTGAGTGGGAGCTCTGTAGCATTTCTGATATTATATGTAGATGACATATTACTAATCGGAAATAATATAGAATTTTTGGATAGCATAAAGGGATACTTGAATAAGAGTTTTTCAATGAAAGACCTCAGTGGAGCTGCTTACATATTGGGCATTAAGATCTATAGAGATAGATCAAGACGCTTAATTGGACTTTCACAAAGCACATACCTTGACAAAGTTTTGAAGAAGTTCAAAATGGATCAAGCAAAGAAAGGATTCTTGCCTGTGTTACAAGGTGTGAAATTTAGTAAGACTCAATGCCCGACCAATGCAGAAGATAGAGAGAAAATGAAAGATGTTCCCTATGCTTCAGCCATAGGCTCTATCATGTATGCAATGCTATGTACCAGACATGATGTGTGTCTTGCTATAAGTCTAGCAGGGAGGTACCAAAGTAATCCAGGAATGGATCACTGGTCAGCGGTCAAGAACATCCTGAAATACCTGAAAAGGACTAAGGATATGTTTCTCATATATGGAGGTGACAAAGAGCTCATCGTAAATGGTTACGTTGATGCAAGCTTTGACACTGATCTGGACGATTCTAAATCGCAAACCAGATACGTGTTTACATTAAACGGTGGAGTTGTCAGTTGGTGCAGTTCTAAACAAAGCGTTGTGGTGGGATCTACATGTGAAGTGGAGTACATAGCTGCTTCGGAAGCAGCAAACGAAGGAGTCTGGATGAAGGAGTTCATATCCGATCTAGCTGTCATACCTAGTGCATCAGGTTCAATGAAAATCTTTTGTGACAATACTGGTGCAATTGCCATGACAAAGGAATCCAGATTTCACAAGAGAACCAAGCACATCAAGAGACGCTTCAATTCCATCCGGGATCTAGTCCAGGTGGGAGACATAGAGATTTGCAAGATACATACGGATCTGAATGTAGCAGACCCATTGACTAAGCCTCTTCCACGAGCAAAACATGATCAACACCAAAGCTCCATGGGTGTTAGAATCATTACTGTGTAATCTAGATTATTGACTCTAGTGCAAGTGGGAGACTGAAGGAAATATGCCCTAGAGGCAATAATAAAGTTATTATTTTATTTCCTTATATCATGATAAATGTTTATTATTCATGCTAGAATTGTATTATCCGGAAACGTAATACGTGTGTGAATACATAGACAAACTAAACGTCACTAGTATGCCTCTACTTGACTAGCTCGTCAATCAAAGATGGTTATGTTTCCTAACCATAGACATGTGTTTTCATTTGATTAACGGGATCACATTATTAGGAGAATGATGTGATTGACATGACCCATTCCATTAGCTTAGCACCCAATCGTTTAGTATGTTGCTATTGCTTTCTTCATGACTTATACATGTTCCTATGACTATGAGGTTATGCAACTCCCGTTTGCCGGAGGAACACTTTGTGTGCTACCAAACGTCACGATGTAACTGTGTGATTATAAAGGAGCTCTATAGGTGTCTCCAAAGGTAAATGTTGGGTTGGTGTATTTCGAGATTAGGATTTGTCACTCCGATTGTCGGAGAGGTATCTCTGGGCCCTCTCGGTAATGCACATCACATAAGCCTTGCAAGCATTGTAACTAATGAGTTAGTTGCGAGATGATGTATTATGAAATGAGTAAAGAGACTTGCCGGTAACGAGATTGAACTAGGTATTGAGATACGGACGATCGAATCTCGGGCAAGTAACATACCGATGACAAAGGGAACAACGTATGTTGTTATGCGGTCTGACCGATAAAGATCTTCGTAGAATATGTGGGAGCCAACAAGAGCATCCAGGTTCCGCTATTGGTTATTAACAGGAAACGTGTCTCGGTCATGTCTACATTGTTCTCGAACCCGTAGGGTCCGCACGCTTAAGGTTTCGATGACAGTTATATTATGAGTTTATGAGTTTTGATGTACCGAAGTTAGTTCGGAGTCCCGGATGTGATAACGGACATGACGAGGAGTCTCGAAATGGTCGATACATAAAGATTGATATATTGGAAGCCTATGTTTGGACATCGGAAGTGTTCCGGGTGAAATCGGCATTTTACCGGAGTACCGAGAGGTTACCGAAACCCCCCGGTAACCTAATGGGCCTTAATGGGCCTAGTGGAGGAAGAGGAGAGGTGGCCTAGGGGCTGCCGCGCGCCCCTCCCCCCCCCCAAAGTCCAAATTGGACAAGGAGGGGGGGGGGGGGCGGCGCCCCCCCTTTCCTTTCTTCCCTCTCCACCTTCCCCCAAGTCCTAATCCAACTAGGGAAAAGGGAGGGGAGTCCTACTCCCGGTAGGAGTAGGACTCCTCCTGCGCGCCTCCTCCTAGGGCCGACTGCACCCCCCCTTGGCTCCTTTATATACGGGGGCAAGGGGCACCCCTAGACACACAAGTTGATCTCTAAGATCATTCTCTTAGCCGTGTGCGGTGCCCCCTTCCACCATAGTCCTCGATAATATTGTAGTGGTGCTTAGGCGAAGCCCTGGGACAGTTGAACATCAAGATCGTCACCACGCCGTCGTGCTGACGGAACTCTTCCCCGACACTTTGCTGGGTCGGAGTCCGGGGATCGTCATCGAGCTGAACGTGTGCTAGAACTCGGAGGTGCCGTAGTTTCGGTGCTTGATCGGTCGGGCCGTGAAGACGTACGACTACATCAACCGCGTTGTCATATTGCTTCCGCTGTCGGTCTACAAGGGTACGTAGATCACACTCTCCCCTCTCATTGCTATGCATCACCATGATCTTGTGTGTGCGTAGGAAAATTTTGAAATTACTACGTTCCCCAACACTTCATGCATATCAATCAAAGTATCCCAAATTTCCTTTGCATTCTCAAGACGGCTGATTTCGTTGAATTCTTCGGGGCACAATCCGTTGAAGAGAATATCACAAGCTTGAGCATTGTATTGCAACATCTCCAACTCTTCTGCGCTAGCTTCACGGTTTGGTTCTCTCCCATCAAAGAATTCACCTTGCAAGCCAATACACACAATAGCCCAAACGGCAGGGTTATGTCCAAGAATATGCATTTTCATCTTATGCTTCCAACTAGCAAAATTTGTACCATCAAAGTAAGGACCTCTACGGTGGTAATTTCCCTCGCTAGATGCCATACTCTCATAGGTTGTGAAACCAAGGCTATGATCACCAAAAGCTATGGAAATCAAGGCAAATGGAGACCAAAGCTCTGATACCACTTGTAGGATCGAAAGTATGTCTAGAGGGGGGGGGGTGATTAGACTACTTGACCAAATAAATCTAGCCTTTTCCCAATTTTAAGTATTGGCAGATTTTAGCAACTTAGCACTAGTCAAGTAAACAACCTACACATGCAAGTCTAAGAGTATAGCAGCCGAATGTAAAACATTTCACATGAAGGTAAAGGGAGGAGTTTGGAGGGAGCAAACGCAATGTAGACACAGAGATTTTTTTGCATGGTTCCGATAGGTGGTGCTATCGTACATCCACGTTGATGGAGACTTCAACCCACGAAGGGTAACGGTTGCGCGAGTCCATGAAGGGCTCCACCCACGAAGGGTCCACGAAGAAGCAACCTTGTCTATCCCACCATGGACATCGCCCACGAAGGACTTGCCTCACTAGGGTTGTCGTGGAATTGTCACGGCAGATGTCCTAGCAAGAGGACATAGTCGTAGGGCCATCGCAACTAGGAAGCTTAAAGGGGTTAATCGGGACAAAGGACACAAGAGGTTTTATACTAGTTCGGCCCCTTACGATGAAGGTAAAAGCCTACGTATAGTTGTGTTGGAATTGCTGGGGTTTCGATGAACAGGGAGCGAATACGCTTTGCCTGGCTTCGAGTTGTTGTTTCTTGTCCTAAGCCGCCGCCGGGTCGTCCCCTTATATACACGGGTTGACACCCGGCGGCCTACAGAGTCCCGGCCGGTTCATAAAACGTGTCCGACTCAGTGACTTCTTTATATGCCTTTCTTTACAAGTCTTTCTTTACATACGGCGGTTTACAATATTAGGCCTTAAGCCGCCTCTGGGCTTAGGCATTCTACAAGTCTTAATAAACTATCGCCTTAAATGTTACTGGGCTTCTTTTGTAACCCGCCATTGGGGTTGACCCGGCCCCTCCTGGGCGGGTCTTACCTGGTAGCTATATTCCCAACATTAGGCCCCAGGTTGACTTCGAACTTTGTTCTTTGTCAATCTTCAATACTTAAATGAAATCCATCTTCCTCTTTGTAAAAACTCTGTAACCCGCCATGACGTCATCATCTTCAACGAATCTTTATCCTTAAATGTCTCCCGAGAATCGAGGCGTCCGTTTAGTTGGATAATCATTATTTGGGTCTTCCTTGATTTTCGCGCCTGCCTGTTGGCTTATCTCCTTATAAATAGGCACGGCCTGGTCTTTGTCATTCTTCCCCCTCTTCGTCTTCTTCCTATCGCAACCCTACCGCTGCTCAAGCTCCGCCGCCGTCGCAGAACACCTTGTCTTCATCGACCTTGGCCGTTGCATCAACCCGAATCGGTCCAAAGAATGGCGGCGACCTCCAGAAGATCCATGGTTGTAAGTGTTTACCTTCCCGCTCCCCAGATCCGCATTAGGGTTTCTAGGTCTCTACGTGTTCTTCATAGTTCATCACAGTTTCTTCGTAGTTCTTCCACTGCAGCTTCTTCCTGATCCAAAAAAGAACATATATTCGTGCGGTAGTTGTTTTGTGCCCATTCTGGATACCAGTAGATCCCTTTTTCTGGTACAAAGGCCTCATTAGAACTCATGAACTCATCTGTGCTAGACTTTTAGATCTAGAATGTTTTCCATTTTGAACGGCCATTTGATCCATAATAATATCAAAAATTTATGAAACTTGTTTGTCTCAACACTTGGCCAATTCTGTTTCTGGCATTTCTCAAATATCTGTAGTCATGGCGGCTTATTATGCCAACTCACTTTTCCTTATATGACATTAGCCCTTACTTAAGCCGCCATTACTCATTTGCACCATCATCATTTAACTTCACCATCACCATTGAATTGAACTCGCACGCTACATTCTTTTCAGTTCGTCTTTTGATCATCATGCCGTCAAAAGCACCGACTGTCTGCAACTCGGTCCCCTCCACAATAACTGAGGGTAACTTGAAGGAATTCTTCACCATAGGATTTTTGCCAGGGAAGAATTTTAGGTCTTACCATGCACCTGACCCGGACGAGGAACGGCCTAATCCAAAAGACGGTGAAGTTATTGTCTTCTCTGACCACATGAATCGGGGTTTTTCACCACACGGCTCAAAGTTCTTCGGAGACGTTCTTCATTTTTTCAAACTCCATCCTCAAGATCTTGGTCCCAATTCCATATCCAATATCTGCAACTTCCATGTTCTCTGTGAGGTGTATCTTCAAGAAGAGCCGATCGTAGAACTCTTCATAGAGTATTTTTATCTGAACCGCCAGAACGAGTGTACCAATGGCCCTAACTTGGAACTTGGCGGAATCTCAATTCAGCACCGACAGGGCGCTGTCTTTCCCTTAATAGTCTTACTGAGTCATCCCAAATATTGGAATCAGACCTGGTTCTATTGTCAAGATACGTCTCTAGCCAACGAAAAACCACTGCCGGGTTGTCGCGCGGAGCGTCTGGATTCCAAGTTTGTGCTCCCTGATAAGCTTACTGCCGCTGAACGCAAGAAGCTTATTCCATCTATTAAGAGGATTAATGCCTTATTGGGGAATGACCTTTTAGCTTGTTTACTTGTTTACAGGCCAAATCTGACTTCTGGAAAGCCAAGTATGACCATGAAGCCGCCAAGAAGGCAAGAGCCGCCGCCATAGCCACCAAGAAGATGACCCGGAGGTCCAAGAAGAAAAAGAACATCGCCGAGGACCCGTTAAAGCTTGATGATGATTCTGAGTTGGAGGTAGCCCTTGACTCCCTTGGCCAGTTTTTTAATAACCTTATTGACACTGACTATTGCCAGGACGACACGGGGGCCAGTCTGGCTATAGAAGAAGAGGTAACTATTTCCTCCGACTCAGCCCATTTGCCAAGACAGAAACTCCGACTGGTAACCCGTAAAGTAAGATTTTCGCACCCTTTTGCTTATTTGGACCCTCATTTTCTTTTGAAAACGCAGCAACATGAGAGCCGCCGTCAGGCCCGGAACGACGATGAACTGCCTTCCATTGTACAACAAACTCCTCGAAAACGCCAGAATGAGGTCTCTTTTATCTTCATCTTCTGCTTTCATTAATGAGTCTATTCTCTTGTATTACTGACATTATTTTACCTTTTGCAAGAGGTTTCTCGCTCTTCTGGTGACTCATAGCAGATTCAATTTCCGGCTTTCAAGACTGCCCCCTGGGTAAGGAAAAATCGTCTTTCCTCTGCATCTTTTAAAATTGCATCATTGTACTAACTGCCTCATAAAATCTTTCTTAGTGGTCAAGCCAAGTCCAAGAAGCCCAAGGTGATTAAACCGATGGGAGAGCCGTCAGTTCTTGCACCTGAACCGGCCATGCCAACTTCTCCCCCTCGAACTGAAGCACCAGAAGACCCGGCTATTGATACTCAATTGGATCCTCCTGAGCTGTCAGCTGATGATACCATTGTTAATCCCTCTACCGCCAGACCGTCCAGTTCAGCCAACCCACCATCATCTTCCGATCATGACATTCTGATCACTGGTAGCCGTTTTGTTGAACCGGGGACTCCCACTGTGTTATCTCGGCACACTGCTAAACAAGAAGCCTTGGAGAGGCAGCAAGTGCGTTTTGATATCTCTCACTACACTCATCTGAATGCTAGTGATATACTTTCCGGCTATCTGAGTCATGTTCATTCCAGCCGTGAATCAGAAATTGAGATGGTCAAGCAATTGTAGCTAAAATATGAGGTATGTTCTCCGGATTACTTATACTCTGCCAGCCCCCAAATCTTCAGATGATGAATCTAAATTATCTATAGATTTTTATGATATAGGTTGATACTTTGTCTCTAAGTCCCACAAAGTAGCACAAACTTCACCTGTAGTCCCCAAGGACCGGCTCAATTTATCATAAATGAACCGGTACTTAACTTCATAACTGTCCTTTACTAGTCTATTGCAACCCGGCTCAATCTTGAGAAACTTTCTGAATGTCATGCATTAGCCCCCAAGTGCCAAGTGTTATTACTTTGTAAAACACTTGGGACTTGAAACATATAAGATTCATAAAAGATTGTTTTGGCAGACATTAGCCCCCAAGTGTCAAGTGGTATTGCGGTGCAAAGTACTTGAGACTTGAATCTTTGTAACTTTTAGTTTAATACTTGACACACCTGTGTATGTTTTGTAGAACACCCTATCTGAATTAGGCTCCCAATTGACTGAAGCAAAGACCCGGCTGGCTGATCAGGAGGCAGAAATCAAGACTGCTGACTCTAAACTCCAATTGAGTCTTTCTGAGATGGAAAAATTGAAAACCAGCTTGATTGCCAAGAAGAAATCCTGGGCCGAAGAAAAGATGCTGCTGATACAACGTGCCGAAAAAGCTGAAGCGGCTCTTGAGGAGGTTACCACAGAACTCACCGGCTTAAAGAACCGGGTGTCTCAAATGGTCTCCGCCATCTTTGGTAAGTCATGTGCGTTAATCACTTATACCTTCTCGTGACCCAGACTATAAACCGCCTGCTGACCCCTTTTTTAAAAAATATTCACAGGTCCGCGAAGCAAAAATCTGAGCCAAGATAGTGTGACCAAACTGAAGGCGGTTTACACCTTAGTGGAGCAGTTGTATACTGGCGCTCAACGAGCACTTGCTGCTATCTCTCCTGCCAATCAAGGACCCAATCGGTTGAGCGATGTCTTGAAGAAATTGTCAATCTTACCCGCCAGGTTTCAAGAGGTCAAACGATCCTGTGCCAGAGCCGGAGCCCTGACTGCCATGAGCCGCTCCAAAGCCTGGGTGCCAGATCTAGACCCGGCGGATGTGGCTAAGGGGTACCCTACTGTGAAAGAAGACGGGACTCTATTTGAGCAGAATGACTTCATTGCCTGCGTGAGGGGAGTTCGACCTCAAGCCATCGTTCTTGGAGATGAGACCAACATTGATAAATATCAGCCGGGTTTTGATTTGGAGAATAAGAAGATGGTGACTCCCTCTTATAAAGTGACAGATCTTATCCCGCCGGTTCGCTAACATACATTTGCCCCAAAGATTGACCCGGCCGGCTTAATTGATGATGAGGCTGAGTTCATTGCTCTAAACGGCTTTGACTGGTCTAATTCTGGCTTTCAACCAGTGGAGGGAGTCGTAACCATCTGAACAATCCTGCTTTTAGCTTAGGACCTGTCTTAAGAGAGAGAAACAGTAACCTTTTGGGCTTGTAATGCCTTGTAAAAGGTTAGTTTAAAAAATTGCATATTTTGCCTATGCCATCGTGCATAAGACGTCGTGTGTGACTCTTTGCTCCTGATGTCAATATATGCGTCACCTCTATGGTTACATCTGCAATGTTGTAACTTTGCTCCTACAAAAATTGAAAGAGCTGGCCTGGCGGTTTAACACCGGACGGGTCAAAAACACCCAGTATATGTCTTTATTTGAAAAGATAAATAAAGCCGAAAAAACCTGTTCGTGAACAACACTGTCATACCTGTGTTTCTGGACTACCGGTTTTCATGATCCGGATGATAAGGTTGATGACCCAATCTTTTTGAGAAGTCAATGCTTCCATATACCTGATGGTTATTATGCCTTGGGCGGCTTATTGTCAAATAATCGAGCCGGCCTTAAATAAAAAACCATACTGATAATTGAAATTTGAGAAAATAAAGAACCAATAAGGCAAAATAGCAGATTTCCAACAACATAAATTTGGGGGTTTCTGATTCGAATACGATTAGTAAACCGGACCAAAGGGGTTAAGCTAAGATTTGAATACGATCATATAGCCCCCAGTGGCTTTGGCGTTGCGCCGATCAAGAGGGTACCGACAGCTATGTTCTCTTTGGTTCGAATACGACCCATGTTTGAACAGGAAGCCCCCAAATGACCTTGAGAGGTTTTTAATGACCCTAATTCGAATACGATCCGAGTCGGACCTAGAAGGGGTTAAGCTATGATTCGGATATGATCAAGAAGCCCCCTAGTGAGTTTGGCTTTGAGCCGATCAAGAGGGTTACGGCAGCTATGTTCTCTTTGGTTCGAATACGACCTATGTTTGAACAGGAAGCCCCCGAGTGATCATGAGATTTACAGCTAGATTCGAATACGATCATAAGCTGGACCAAAAAGGTTAAACTAGATTCAGATATGATCACCTCCTTAACAGTCATGTAAATAGTGAAAATAGTAAAAATATATGATCTTTAAAGAGGAAAAAGGCAGAAGTCCTGCTTTATTACTTATCATCATATATACAACGTCAAAGTATGTACATGACGAGAGCCGGTAGCTCAGGTGTAGTATGGCTGAAGTTGAGCAATGTTCCACGACCGGCGGGTCTCCTCCTCTGACTTACGTGAGTCTTTGTGCTCTTGAACGTCAATGAGGTAATATGACCCGTTGTTTAAATTCTTACTGACCACAAAAGGTCCTTCCCAAGGCGGGGATAGTTTGTGTGTGTCCGATAGATCCTGAATGAGCCGGAGCACCAAGTCACCTTCTTGAAAGGTCCTGGACTTAACCCGGTGGCTGTGATAACGGTGCATGTCCTGTTGATAAATTGCTGATCGAGCCACCGCCAAGTCTCTTTCCTCATCTAACAAGTCAAGCACATATTTTCGGGCTTGCTCATTATTAGCTTCAACATAAGCCGCCACGCGGGGTGAGTCATGACGGATGTCACTGGGCAGCACTGCTTCCACTACATAAACCATGAAAAAAGGTGTATAACATGTAGACCTGTTAGGAGTAGTGTTGATACTCCACAGCACCGAGGGTAATTCCTCTACCCAACAACCCGGCGTCCGTTGTAAGGGAACCATAAGCCGGGGTTTGAGACCTTTTAAGATTTCCTGATTTGCTCTCTCAGCTTGACCATTGGATTGAGGGTGAGCTACTGAAGAAACATCAAGCCGGATATGCTCTCGTTGACAAAACTCCTCCGTAGCACCTTGGGATAAATTAGTGCCATTGTTAGTGATAATGCTGTGTGGAAAACCAAAGCGAAAAATCACCTTTTTCATGAACTGAGTCGTCGTGGCTGCATCACACTTACTCACTGGCTCTGCCTCAACCCATTTTGTGAATTTGTCAACTGCCACTAAAAGATGTGTCTTTTTATCCTTGGACCTTTTGAAAGGTCCGACCATGTCAAGCCCCCAAACTGCAAACGGCCAAGTGATTGGAATCATCCGCAACTCTTGAGCCGGCACATGCGCTCGTCGTGCAAATTTTTGACATCCATCATACCTACTGACCAGATCCTCTGCATCAGCGTGAGCCGTTAACCAATAAAAACCATGACGAAAAGCTTTGGCCACAAGAGACTTTGACCCGGTGTGATAACCACAATCCCCTTCATGGATCTCACAAAGTATTTCTTGGCCTTCTTTAGGAGAAACACAATGCTGAAACGCTCCAGTGACGCTGCGATGGTATAGCTCTCCGCCAGAAATCGTCATTTACTTGGACCGCTAGGTTATCTGTCAGGCCAGGGTCTCGTCCTCTGGCAACTCGCCCTGGGTCATGTAAGCCAAAAACAGTACTGTCCAATCTAGAATGACGTGAAGAGCCGCCACCAACTGTGCCTCCGGGTCAGGAACAGCCAAATCTTCCTCTGTAGGTAACTTAACAGACGGGTTATGCAAAACATCTAAAAAGGTGTTAGGTGGCACCGGCTTACGCTGAGATCCCAACCGGCTTAAGGCATCGGCCGCTTCGTTCTTCCTACGGTCGATGTGTTCCACTTGATAACCCTTAAAATGTCCTGCAACAACGTCAACTTCACGACGATAAGCCGCCATGAGAGGATCCTTGGAATCCCACTTGCCCGACACCTGTTGGGCCACCAAATCCGAATCGCCAAGGCACCGGACCTAGCTCAAACTCATTTCTTTAGCCATCCGAGGACCATGGAGCAAGGCTTCATATTCAGCTGCGTTGTTAGTGCACGAAAACATCAAGAGCAACACATAACAAAAAATTTCACCTTGAGGAGAGGTTAAAACAACTCCAGCCCCCGAGCCATCCAACTGTCCGGACCCATCAAAGTGAATCGTCCAATATGTGTTGTCTGGTTTCTCCACTGGCATCTGCAACTCTGTCCAGTCATTAATGAAGTCAACCAGCGCTTGAGATTTGATCGCAGTATGTGGCACATACTTCAAACCATGAGACCCAAGTTCAATAGCCCACTTGGCGACTTGTCCAGTTGCTTCTCTATTTTGAATAATGTCGCCTAGAGGAGCAGAGCTAACCACAGTGATTGGGTGACCCCGAAAGTAATGTTTGAGCTTCTGGCTCGCCATGAACAACCATAAACGAGCTTCTGCCAATGTGGATATCTTTGTTTAGATTGAATCAGCACCTCGCTGACGTAGTAAACCGGCCGTTGGACCGGATGTTCCTTGCCAACCTCCTTGCGCTCCACAACAATGGCCACACTAACAGCACGTGAGTTAGCAGCTACATATAATAACAACGGCTCTTTCTCAACCGGAGCAGCAAGAACCGGTGGCTCAGTGAGCTGTTTCTTCAAATCCTCAAAAGCAGAGTTAGCAGCATCACTCCAGACAAAGTCATCTGCCTTTTTCATCATTTGATACAAAGGCATCGCCTTCTCCCCTAACCGGCTTATGAACGGCTTAAGGCAGCAATGCGACCCGCCAGCCGCTGAACGTCATTGATGCACACCGGCTTGGCCAGAGACGTGATTGCTTTAATTTTCTCCGGGTTAGCCTCAATACCTTTGTTAGACACCAAAAAACCCAAGAGTTTGCCGGCTGGGACTCCAAAAACACACTTGGCCGGGTTAAGCATCATCTTGTAGACCCGGAGGTTATCAAAGGTTTCCTTCAGATCTGTCACCAAGGTTTCCTTTTCTCTGGACTTCACCACTATATCATCCACATAGGCATGAACATTACGCCCAATCTGACTGTGAAGGCAATTCTGCACACACCGTTGATAAGTTGTCTGGGCACTCTTAAGACCAAAAGGCATAGACACATAGCAGAAGGCTCCAAACGGAGTGATGAAGGCTGTCTTCTCCTGATCCTTGACTGCCATCTTGATCTGATGATAACCTGAATAGGCATCCAGAAAACATAAACGCTCACAACCCGCCGTAGCATCAATGATCTGATCAATACGAGGGAGAGCAAAAGGATCAGCCGGACAAGCTTTGTTCAAATTGGTGTAGTCCACACACATACACCAGGTGCTGTTTTTCTTGAGTACAAGCACCGAGTTAGCCAACCATTCTGGGTGAAAAACTTCAACAATGGAACTGGCCGCCAAGAGCCAGGCCACCTCTTCTCCGATGGCCTTGCGCATTTCCTCGTTAAACCACCAAAGGAACTGCCTGACCGGCTTAAACTTCGGATCAATGTTAAGAGTGTGCTCAGCGAGTTCTCTCGGGACACCCAGCATATCAGAAGGTTTCCATGCAAAAATGTCCCGGTTCTCACAGATGAACTCGATGAGCGCGCTTTCCTATTTTGGATCCAAGTTGGCACTGATGATGAACTGTTTGGATGAGTCGCCAGGCACAAAATCAACCATCTTGATGTCATCAACTGACTTAAATTTCAACACCGACTCATGCTCCGTAGTTGGCTTCTTCAAAGATTTCATGTCTGTCAGGTCAACATTATCTTTATAGAACTTTAACTCCTCTTTTCACAAACAGACTCAACATAAGCGGCATCTCCTTCTTCACACTCCAGGGCTATTTCCCGGCTTCCATGTACCGTGATGGTGCCTTTATAACCCGACATCTTGAGCTGTAGATACACATAGCACGACTGAGACATGAACTTGGCATAAGCCGGCCGTCCAAACAGAGCATGATACGGGCTTTTGATCTTAACCACCTCAAAAGTTAACTTCTCAGCCCTGGAATCATATTCATCCCCAAAGGCTACTTCCAGTTCAATCTTACCAACTGGGTATGCCGACTTACGAGGCGCAACACCGTGAAAAACAGTGTTGGATTGTTTAAGACTCTCATCAGTCAATCCCATCCGACGAAACGTCTCATAATAGAGGATGTTGATGCTACTGCCTCCATCCATGAGCACCTTAGTGAATTTATATCCACCAACCTGAGGTGCCACCACCAAGGCTAAGTGACCCGGATTATCAACCCGGGGAGGGTGATCTTCTCTGCTGCACACAATAGACTGTTCTGACCACCTCAAATAACATGGAATCGCCGGCTCAACGGCATTGAAAGCCCTCTTATGAAGCTTCTGGTCCCTCTTGCATAAACTAGTGGTAAATACATGGTACTGCCCACTA
Organism: Triticum aestivum; assembly: GCF_018294505.1. NCBI lineage: Eukaryota > Viridiplantae > Streptophyta > Magnoliopsida > Poales > Poaceae > Triticum > Triticum aestivum. Next base: position 278,007,020 of record NC_057800.1, on the reverse strand, counting down.
TTCAACTGTTTTGGGTTGCTCTGATACCCGGACTGTTGCTATTGTTGCTGCTGATTACCTTGGCCGGGTTGTGGATTATAACCTCCCTGATTACCTGGATGGCACTGACCGTGAAAACCACCTCCGCCTGAACCGGCGCCCGGGCCATGAAAGTCGCCTCTGCCTAAACTGCTGCCAGGCCCGTGACTACCATCAAACATGTTGAAATTTTTAAATGCCTTCATGATCGTACAGTCCTTCCACAGATGGGTAGCTAGCTTCTCCCAGGTGCCGTGTCTCGGACAAGGTTCATTCAATAGTTGTTTGAGGGTGGGACCTGACCCGCTGATGTCTACTACACAACCTTCTCCTTGTAGACGTTGTTGGGCCTCCAAGTGTAGAGGTTTGTAGGACAGTAGCAAATTTCCCTCAAGTGGATGACCTAAGGTTTATTAATCCATAGGAGGCGTAGGATGAAGATGGTCTCTCTCAAGCAACCCTGCAACCAAATAACAAAGAGTCTCTTGTGTCCCCAACACACCCAATATAATGGTAAATTGTATAGGTGCACTAGTTCGGCGAAGAGATGGTGATACAAGTGGTATATGGATGGTAGATAAAGGTATTTGTAATCTGAAATTATAAAAACAGCAAGGTAACTAATGAGAAAAGTGAGCATAAACGGTATTGCAATGCATGGAAATAAGGCCTGGGGTTCATACTTTCACTAGTGTAAGTTCCCTCAACAATGGTAACATAATTGGATCACATAACTATCCCTCAACATGCAACAAAGAGTCACTCCAAAGTCACTAATAACATAGAACGAACAAAGAGATTATGGTAGGGTACGAAACCACCTCAAAGTTATTCTTTCCAATCAATCCATTGGGCTATTCCTATAAGTGTCACAAACAGCCCTAGAGTTCGTACTAGAATAACACCTTAAGACACAAATCAACCAAAACCCCAATGTCACCTAGATACTCCAATGTCACCTCAAGTATCCGTGGGTATGATTATACGATATGCATCACACAATCTCAGATTCATTTATTCAACCAACACATAGAACCTCAAAGAGTGCCCCAAAGTTTCTACCGGAGAATCACGACGAAAACGTGTGCCAACCCCTATGCATAGGTTCCTGGATGGAACCCGCAAGAATAATTGAATCGCTCCTTTAATGTTTGTTTCCACCCAACATGAAACTCATAGTAGACACCCGAGATTAACCAGATAGTAGACATATAGTATTGATTGCTGCCTACCCCACAACCATTTAAAAACTCAAGTTTCAGCATTAGTTTGCACCTGACTCGGAGTCTAATCGGTGAACAGGACGATAAAGTAGCATGTCATCATATTAAGTGATGCATAATGAAAGTAGACACGAAAGAGTGCGACCTCTCTTGCGGACCCATGTAGTCCTCAAGGTCATCTGCTCAGTTGATGATGGTAATGTAGTTGTTGTGGCTGCCGGTGGCGGGGAAGAAGATCTGAGGTGGCGAAAGATAGTCTGGAGGGCGGATCCCTGCTGTGGTGAACCCGTCTGTCGTTGGAGCAGCTGAGCTGGGGTGGAGCACAACGCAGCAGGAGCGGGACAAACCACACAAGGTTTCTTTGACACATATCTATCACATAAGTAATTCTTTAAGGGCTTATTTGAATTGAAGGATTCTAACAATGTAGGGATAGGAAATACACAGGAATAGGATAGGAATGCACGTGCAAAATAGAGAATTTAAAAACACAGGATTTCTGCCAATCTGGGTGTTTGGTTCACAAGAATTGGAAGATCACAGGATGCAAAGAAGCATGGTGAGATTAAGTCAAACCACAAGAAAATGTACGGTTATAATGCTATTATGCTACTATCTCTTGGTCTTGTGCTTCATGAATAGGAATTTGAAAAGGAGGACAAGTGAATATTAAAATTCCTACGATTTTTCTTTCAAGGAGACACTAAAGGAACAAATCCTACAATTTTCCTTTGCTCCATTCCTTTGTACCAAATGCATGAATAGTAGTACCATAGGAAACTTTCCAATTCCTATGTTTTTCCTTCGCCTTTCCCTTCAAGCATTGGCGATTCTAGTAGGCAGGCTTGAACAGGGAAAAGCCTACACTCAAAAAATGTTTTTGTGCTACTTCTACTACTTTGGACCTAGGCCACTGCCCTGCTAGCTCAACTCCCATGCCCATCTACAAATGCATAGCTCAAACGCGCAGAAATAAATAATGATGGCGTTCAAAAGAGTCCATCACAGATAGCTAAGTTTCCTGGTACCTCACTGCTTGTCATATACTAGGGGAAACTAATTGTATTTCACGTTATTACATGTGCTCAGTGCACAATATATATAACATGTAGAGTAAAAAAGCGATGCAACAAGTGTACAACCTCTTTGGCGCCATGTCGATCTTAGCATGATTGGGTTGGTCCGTGAGGATGCTCTGGTTGATTTGGCCATCCAATTTCCGCCCAAAATCACGTGTTGAATCTCGGATTCCGCGTTGACCCCGACCCACCGGACGACCGACACTTTACCGGACGCCCGGAGCCCCAGGAATCACTGGATGGCCGGTACTTATCGGAAATCCGACACCCCGATCCCGAGCTGAAATCACGGAGTTCCGACCATTTTCGGACGTCTGACGACCGAACATCCGACACTTCTCGGACGTCCGACACCTATAAAAACCGACTTCGGCTGATTCTTGTTTTGGCCATAATTAATTCATCCGAATTCCGGTTTTGACGTTCTTTAGCTCGTTTTGAAGCTATTGACACCCCCCTTCCCACAAAAATACTTCCAACATCATTTGACTCCATCAAATGTTTGCAACTTTGGCATCTTTGCCTAGGGCTTCCGCCACATCACACGCATAACCACCAAAGCCTTCCGTAACCTAACCCGTTTTATTCACCATAGCATTAGTGGTTGCTTGAGTAGAGATTCGAGTCTCCTAAGGTGTTTCGGCTACTTAGGGACGGTTGCTTCTTCATCAACCACCACCACACCTTCCGCATAACCTTGCCCATCTTTCCACTTCTGCATTGCCAAGTGCAAAACCACCACCGCATCCCGCGACCACCATTTGACATTTGAGATTTTGAGTCTGTGGTTTTTCCGTTTCCTAAGGTGTTTCGGCTAATTAGGAATGGTTCAACCTCGAGAACACCACCACTCATCATTGCCACGAGGTCGTCGTCGTACATCATGGACGGTAACCTCGACGACACCATTGTATATTCCCCTTGCAATTGCATTGATAACCCCTATCCCATTTTGCGTCACTTGCCTATCGATACTAGCCATTTGAGTATTGCTGGCAACGTTACTTGTGCACATTAGTGATCATTTATCTACACCTGCCATTGCTTACATACCATATCATATCGGTATCATATCATCTCTTGTGTCACAAGATTGTTCCCGCATATACACAATTGCTATCTTGGTTTGTGCATTTCGCATTGTGGCCATAAAATTAAGCTTCTAAGCAAAGAAAAAGAGAGCAAAGAAGCTTGTCAGCAAGAGCCATAGCATCGTATCATAGTGCACTACAGTATATCATATGGTATCATACTCGATCATCTTGGATCATCTTGTGCTAAAGCACCGGAACATACATACATAGCATACTTGGGATAGAAAGTTTATCCATTTTGCATCTTATAGGTTGTGCACAAGTGTCATATCCGCCTATTGAGCAATCATGCCAGCGTCTCTCTTGAGTTGTGCAACATGAGCGTTTTCCGTGGATTCCACATTTTGTGCTCATTCCTTGGTTGCACGACCCCATTTATCTATCTGTGTGTGTTTCGATGTGCCATTCATTGCTATTGGTCTACTTGTTTCACTTGCGAATCTGTGAATCTCTTTCAACATTATTGACTCTTGCTAACATTTTACATCACATTTTTGTGCCACTATCCTCACCAAGCTACTCCATAAGCTTTACTTGATAGGTGTGAGTGAACAAGTCCGGTACCAATTCCACTATTCTTTCATTTCACATTGAGTGAAACGGGATACATCCTCAACTTTGGGAAAAGGTAACTTAGTATTGTTTATCTCATTTCCTACTCACCCTCACTTGAGTCTTGTGATGGATAGGCAAGGCATTTCACCTTCGGTGTACAACAAAAACGACGAGTTCGATGCCACGAAAAACTCCACCGATGCAAAGATGCATTTTCAAATGGAGGAGATCAAAGCCCTCATCAAGTCCTACAAGCAATCTTCCTCATCTTCGAGAAGATGCTCAAGAGCACATCCTTTCGAGCTACCATCTCCGCCAAGATCACACCGGCATCGACACCATCACCAACAAGAACATGAAGGTCAAGAGCTCAACACCAACAACTGCTCAACGACTTCACCACCCCCTTGGCATCTTCGCCAATCGATTTCAAGGCATCTTCGCTTACGGACATACAACATATTCACCAACAGGAACCTCAAGGCTATGCTCAAGAGAAACTCCCCAAGCTCAAGTCCGCGACTTCACGAGCTACTATGACCTCGACACCGACCACGAGATTCCTTTCTATGGGACTCTAGAACCCGAGGAGTATCTTGAGTGGGAGCACTTGATGGACAACTACCTCAAGCTACATCAAGTTCGTCCCGAAGATCAAGTGAAGTGCGCCACAAGGAACTTCCACGACTACGTGTACACACGGTGGCTTCACACACATTTGGAGAGCTATGACATGAGTTGGCCCAAGACGAAGAGAGCTTTGCGGCGAGAGTTCGTGCCACAACCTACATGGAACAACTCCTACGCCAATTGGAGAGTACCATCCAAGGATCCAAGTCCATCGACGCATACTTCAAGGAGATGAAGATTTCCTTGCGACGAGCCAGCGTGGACGACCCCATTTCTATGAAGTTCTACTTCATGATGGGATTGAACAACGACATCTCCAATACTATCTTCCTCGAGAACTACAAGTCTCTCGACGACAACTACATTGGTGCTCTCAAGGCGAAACAAGAACTCATGAAGGCCAAGGCTTCTCCACCCCAAGCTCACTTCGCGACAACCAAGCTCCATGAGAACGAGCATGAGGATAGTATCACTAAGATGTCCAAGCCCGACGAGCTCCAAGACAATGGTCCCAAGTTCGACTTCACTGCCATCCCTCGTTGTGGCATTGATGCTGCCAAGTCCACTTCGTCTCTTTTTCAAGACGGTGCAGCGACGACTACAACTATGGATCCAATCAAGCAACAAGCTTTGGAGGCAAGCGGCACGGTGACGAGCAAGGATGATGCTTCCATCTTAGGAGGTGAGAGTGATGATGTGCCATCTTTGGCCTTCATCCACGGCGATGACGATGGGATGATTGAGTATCTCACCTCAACCACGGCGACATATGATGACTTGAGTGACTTGTGCCACCATATTGAGAGTGATAGTGACTCCCCATATATGATGTTGTAGGATCGAAAGTATGTCTAGAGGGGGGGGGTGATTAGACTACTTGACCAAATAAAAATCTAGCCTTTTCCCAATTTTAAGTCTTGGCAGATTTTAGCAACTTAGCACTAGTCAAGTAAACAACCTACACATGCAAGTCTAAGAGTATAGCAGCGGAATGTAAAACATTGCACATGAAGGTAAAGGGAGGAGTTTGGAGGGAGCAAACACAATATAGACACGGAGATTTTTGGCATGGTTCCGATAGGTGGTGCTATCGTACATCCACGTTGATGGAGACTCCACGAAGGGTAACGGTTGCACGAGTCCACGAAGGGCTCCACCCACAAAGGGTCCACGAAGAAGCAACCTTGTCTATCCCACCATGGCCATCGCCCACGAAGGACTTGCCTCACTAGGATAGATCTTCACGAAGTAGGCGATCTCCTTGCCCGTACAAACTCCTTGGTTCAACTCCACAATCTTGATGGAGGCTCCCAAGTGACACCTAACCAATCTAGGAGACACCACTCTCCAAAAGGTAATAGATGGCGTGTTGATGATGAACTCCTTGCTCTTGTGCTTCAAATGATAGTCTCCCCAACACTCAACTCTCTCTCAAAGGATTGGATTTGGTGGAAAGATGATCTGAGTGGAAAGCAACTTGGGGAAGGCTAGAGATCAAGATTTATGTGGATGGAATGGAATATCTTGACCTCAACACAAGTGTAGGTGGTTCTCTCTCTCAGAAAATGTATGATGGAAGTGTAGGCATGTTCTGATGGCTCTCTCTCCACGAATGAAGAGTGGGTGGAGGGTTATATATAGCCTCCACACAAAATCTAACCATTACACACAATTTACCAAACTCGGTGGGACCGAATCAAAAAACTCGGTCAGACCGAATCAAAAAACTCGGTCAGACCGATTTAGTTCAAAATGTGAATGTTAGGATTGTCGGTGGGACCGACATGTCAACTAGGTGGGACCGATTTCATTAGGGTTAGGGCATAATGTAAGCTCGATGAGACCGATTACACAAACTCGGTAGGACCGTTTTTGGTAATAAGCAAACAGCGAGTTGGCTAGGCAAACTCGGTGGGACCAATTCGCTCATCTCGGTTGGACTGAAACGTTACGAAGGGGAAACCGAGAGTTTGCATTGCGAACTCGGTGGGACCGATCGATCATCTCGGTTAGACCAAAATGTTACGAAGGGAAATAGAGAGTTTGCAATCCCATCTAGGTGACACCGAGATCCCTATCGGTGGGACCGAAGTGGCTAGGGTTTTGTGGCAGTGGCTATGTCAACTGAACTCGGTGGTGCAGGATGGAAAGTTTCGGTGGGGCCGAGTTTGACTTTTGGTTTGGGACATATGTGGATATGAGAAAGTGGTTGAGGATTTTGGAGCATATCACTAAGCATTTTGAGCAAGTAACCCATTAAGCAACACCTCATCCCCTTTTAATAGTATTAGCTTTTCCTATGGACTCAACGTGATATTGGATCACTAAAAGGTAAAATGTAGAGTCTTGAGCTTTAGGCTTGAGCCAATCTTTTGTCCTTAGCATTTTGAGGGGTCCACATTTCTAATCCATGCCATGCCAATCATTGAGCTTTCCTGAAATATTTATCTTGAGATAGTATTAGCTCAATGAGCTATATGTTGTTAGGAATTACCAAGACCACCCAGGGATAGTTGCACTTTCAATCTCCCCCTTTTTGGTAATTGATGACAACATATAGATCCAAGCTTCGATAAATGATTATAAGATTGAAATATATCGTCGCTTTGAGAAGTATGTGATAAGTAAGAGCTCCCCCTAAATTTGTGCATTATTTAGAATTTGCTTTTGAATGCAAATGCACAATCGATTAGGATTATGGGTCACTCTTCCATGTCACATACATCTTGGTGGAGCGCTCAAAATGATATAAATTAAAAGCATGCACTCATCACCAAGAAATGTGAATCATCATATAGAGATATAAAAAGATAGTATCATCCAAGCAAGCATTAAAGTAGCATATGATCAATCACATGATCACACAAATATCTCACACAAGGACATAAAGTATCTCACACATGCATACAATAAAAAGTTCAACCAAAAGGCAAAGAAGAAAAACACTCTCACAAAGCCTATGATCTATACATATTTCTCCCCCTTTGGCAACAAGTTACCAAAAAGTTCAAATATGCATAGTGCTATGCGTCTCTTAGGCTAGGTCTCCGGGAGGTGGTGTAGAGAGAACTCCAAGGACAAAGACATCCGTTGATCTAGTTGGAGCTAGTGGAGTGGCTGCTGGAGGTGGTACTGAGGCTGTGGCTGCTGGTGCTGACGTTGTTGCTCTCGTATCAGGTACATGCACTGCAGCAGACCTTTGTCCTCTAGGCACTCGCTGAAATGCATCAGTAGTTTCCTTCCCTCTCTTCTCTTTTGCTTCCTCCTGGAGTTGCTCAACTGCTGTTTGAATCTCAGTTATCTTTAGATCAAGATCATAAAATTTAGTTTCTACGATCCTCTCCAAGCTCTCCTGGTTTTGAGTCAGGGTGGCCAAGCCCTTCTCAATCCTCAGTGTAGACTGGATCAGATATGCAAGTTGATCTTGCTTGCTCTTCAGGAAAACTTGAGATGCCTCTTCAACAGTTGGCAGCTTGGCAGCTTTCTCACCTTTGCTTTGGCTCTCTTCTCCTGTGCTTGAGCTGATGATGGTTCCTCCTCATTCATCACTACAGTGTTGTCTTCAAAATCAGGATATAAGGGTAGATGCTCCTTATCCAACTGAATGTGTGGAGCATACCCACAACTTCTCTTCTGGTCAGCGGCAGTCCTCTTGATTGTCTCTACAATCAGACTCATGACCTTGAACTTCTGAGGGACATCAAAAAGCTGTAGCAGGTTGATAGAATGTTCTCTGATCATCTTGTGATCTCCTGACTTGGGTAGCAATGTGTGCCTAAGGATCCAGTTGATGGTAGGCAGACCAGACAACAAGAAATGTACTGATCCAAGCTTGTGAGTCTCCAAAGCTTTATCTCGGATCTCCTTGTACATGTTTGCCATAGTGTTGTGGTCTTTCTTCTTCTTGGCATACACATCCAAGTCATCCTCATGTTCCTCTGGGGCATTTATCAGCTTGGCCCATTCTTCAACAGTGGACTAGTACCTAGTACCTTCTGACATCCAAATGATCTTCCCATCTGGGTAAAAGTGAGCAGTGGAGTAAAATGATACGTCCATTTTGCATCATGCTTTTATGTCGATATTTATTGCATTATGGGCTGTATTACACATTATGTCACAATACTTATGCCTATTCTCTCTTATTTTACAAGGTTTACATGAAGAGGGAGAATGCCGGCAGCTGGAATTATGGGCTGGAAAAGGAGCAAATATTAGATACCTATTCTGCACAACTCCAAAGTCCTGAAACTTCATGGGAGAAAGTTTCAGAATATATAAAAAATATTGGGCGAAAGAAGTACCAGAGGGGGGGCATCCACTATCCACGAGGGTGGGGGGCGCGCCCTACACCCTGGGCGCTCCCCCTGCCTCATGGGCCCCCTAGCAGCCCCCTGATGCCCATCTTCTGCTATATGAGGTCTTTTGTGGAGGAAAAAATCATAAGCTAGATCACGGGACGAAACTCCACCGCCACGAGGTGGAACCAATCTAGGGCTCCAGCGGAGCTGTTTTGCCGGGGAAACTTCCATCCGGGAGGGGGAAATCATCACCATCGTCATCACCATCGTTCCTCTCATCGGGAGGGGGCAATATCCAACAACATCTTCACTAGAATCATCTCATATCAAACCCTAGTTCATCTCTTGTATCCAATCTTTGTCCCAAAGCCTCAGATTGGTACCTATGGGTTGCTAGTAGTGTTGATTACTCTTTGTAGTTGATGCTAGTTGGTTTATTCGGTGGAAGATCATATGTTCAGATCCTTTATGCATATTAATATCCCTCTGATTATGCACATGAATATAATTTGTGAGTAGTTACGTTTGTTCCTGAGGACATGGGAGAAGTCTTGCTATAAGTAGTCATGTGAATTTGGTATTCGTTCGCTATTTTGAAGAGATGTATGTTGTCTTTCCTCTACTGGTGTCATGTGAATGTCGACTGCATGACACTTCACCATTGTTTGGGCCTAGAGGAAGGCATTGGGAAGTAATAAGTAGATGATGGGTTGCTAGAGTGACAGAAGCTTAAACCCTAGTTTATGCATTGCTTCGTAAGGGGCTGATTTGGATCCATATGTTTCATGCTATGGTTAGGTTTACCTTAATACTTCTATTGTAGTTGCGGATGCTTGCAATAGGGGTTAATCATAAGTGGGATGCTTGTCCAAGGAAGGGCAGTACCCAAGCACCGGTCCACCCACATATCAAATTATCAAAGTACCGAACGCGAATCATATGAACGTGATGAAAACTACCTTGATGATAATTCCCATGTGTCCTCAGGAGCGCTTTCCTTTATATAAGAGTTTGTCTAGGCTTGTCCTTTGCTACAAAAAGGATTGGGCCATCTTTCTACACCTTATTTACTTTTATTACTTCTTACCCGTTACAAACTACCTTATCACAAAACTATTTGTTACCGATAATTTCAGTGCTTGCAGAGAATACCTTACTGAAAATTGCTTATCATTTCCTTGTGCTCCTCATTGGGTTCGACACTCTTACTTATCGAAAGGACTATGATAGATCCCCTATACTTGTGGGTCATCTAGACTCTTTTCTGGCGCCGTTGCCGGGGAGTGAAGCGCCTTTGGTAGGCGGAATTTGGTAAGGAAATTTACTGTCACTTGCTACTATGGAACATAATCCTTTGAGGAGCTTGTTCAGGGTATCTTCACCCCAACCAGTAGAGCAAAGAGTTTCTCCTCAACCTACTGAACCTACTAAAAATGTTTACTTTGAAGTTCCTTCAGGTATGATAGAGAAACTGCTAGCTAATCCTTTCACAGGTGATGGAACATTACATCCCGATTTGCACCTAATCTATGTGAATGAAGTTTGTGGATTATTTAAGCTTGCAGGTATGCCCAAGGAAGTTATCAAGAAGAAGGTATTCCCTTTATCTTTGAAGGGAAAGGCATTGACATGGTTTAGGCTATGTGATGATATGGGATCATGAAACTACAACCGATTGAAATTGGAATTTCATCAGAAGTTTTACCCTATGCATCTTGTTCATCGTGATCGTAATTATATATATAATTTTTGGCCTCGCGAAGGAGAAAGCATCGCTCAAGCTTGGGGGAGGCTTAAGTCAATGTTATATTCATGCCCCAATCATGAGCTCTCAAGAGAAATTATTATTCAAAATTTTATGCTCGGCTTTTTCTCGATAATCGCTCCATGCTCGATACTTCTTGTACTGGCTCTTTTATGATGAAGACTATTGAATTCAAATGGGATTTATTGGAAAGAATTAAACGCAACTCTGAAGATTGGGATCTCGACGAAGGTAAGGAGTCAGGTATAACACCTAAGTTTGATTGTGTTAAATCTTTTATGGATACCGATGCTTTCCGTGAATTTAGCACTAAATATGGACTTGACTCTGAGATAGTAGCTTCTTTCTGTGAATCCTTTGCTACTCATGTTGATCTCCCTAAGGAGAAGTGGTTTAAATATAATCCTCCCATTGAAGTAAAAGTAGTTGCACCTATTAAAGTTGAAGAAAAGACTATCACTTATAATGATCCTGTTGTTCCTACTACTTATATTGAGAAACCACCTTTCCCTGTTAGAATAAAGGATCATGCTAAAGCTTCAACTGTAGTTCGTAAGAGTAATAATAGAACACCTACACCCTCTGAGCAAATTAAAGTTGAACCTAGTGTTGCTATGGTTAAAGATCTCTTGCCTGATAATATTGATGGGCATGTTATTTACTTCTATGATGAAGCTGCTAGAATTGCTAGACCCGATACTAAAAATAAACATAGACCTGTTGTAGGCATGCCTGTTATTTCTGTTAAGATAGGAGATCATTGCTATCATGGCTTATGTGATATGGGTGCTAGTGCAAGTGAAATACCTCATTCCTTATATAAAGAAATTATGCATGATATTGCACCTGCTGAGATAGAGGAAATTGATGTTACTATTAAACTTGCCAATAGAGACACTATTTCACCAGTTGGGATTGTTAGAGATGTTGAAGTCTTGTGTGGGAAAGTTAAATATCCTGCTGATTTTCTTGTTCTTGGTTCCCCACAAGATGACTTTTTTCCCATTATATTTGGTAGACCCTTCTTGAATACTGTTAATGCTAAGATAGATTGCAAAAAGGATGTTGTTACTATTGGTTTGGGGGATATGTCTCATGAGTTTAATTTTGCTAATTTCGTAGACAACCCCATGATAAAGAATTGCCTAGTAAAGATGAAATTATCGGTCTTGCTTCTATTACCATGCCTCCTAATGATCCTTTAGAGCAATATTTGCTAGACCATGAAAATGATATGTTTATGAATGAAAGAAGGGAAATAGATGAAGTATTCTTTAAACAGGGGCCTATTTTGAAACACAACCTACCTGTTGAAATTCTAGGGGATCCTCCTCCACCCAAGGGTGACCCCATGTTTGAGCTTAAACCTTTACATGATACTCTTAAATATGCTTATCTTGATGAGAAAGAGATATATCCTGTTATTATTAGTGCTAACCTTTCAGAGCATGAAGAAAAGAAATTATTGAAAACTCTGAAGAAGCACCATGCTGCTATTGGATATACTCTTGATGATCTTAAGGGCATTAGTCCCACTCTATGCCAGCAAAAAATAAAATTGGAGAAAGACGCGAAACCGGTTGTTGATCACCAACGACGGTTAAATCCTAAGATGAAAGAAGTGGTAAGAAAAGAAATACTAAAGCTTCTGGAGGCAGGTATAATTTATCCCGTTGCTGATAGTCAGTGGGTAAGTCCTGTCCATTGTGTCCCTAAGAAGGGAGGTATTACTGTTGTTCCTAATGATAAAGATGAATTGATCCCACAAAGAATTGTTATAGGTTATAGAATGGTAATTGATTTCCGCAAATTAAATAAAGCTACTAAAAAGGATCATTACCCTTTACCTTTTATTGATCAAATGCTAGAAAGATTATCCAAACATACACATTTTTGCTTTCTAGATGGTTATTCTGGTTTCTCTCAAATACCTGTGTCAAAAGAGGATCAAGAAAAGACAACTTTTACTTGCCCTTTCGGTACCTTTGCTTATAGACGTATGCCTTTTGGTTTATGCAATGCACCTGCTACCTTTCAAAGATGTATGACTGCTATATTCTCTGACTTTTGTGAAAAGATTGTTGAGGTTTTCATGGATGATTTTTCTATTTATGGAACTTCTTTTGATGATTGCTTAAGCAACCTTGATCGAGTTTTGCAGAGATGTGAAGAAACTAATCTTATCTTGCATTGGGAGAAGTGCCACTTTATGGTTAATGAAGGTATTGTCTTGGGGCATAAAGTTTCTGAAAGAGGTATTGAAGTTGATAAAGCTAAAGTTGATGCTATTGAAAAGATGCCGTGTCCTAAGGACATTAAAGGTATAAGAAGTTTCCTTGGTCATGCCGGTTTTTATAGGAGGTTCATTAAGGACTTCTCTAAAATTTCTAGGCCTCTGACTAATCTCTTACAAAAAGATGTTCCTTTTGTCTTTGATGATGATTGTGTAGAAGCATTTGAAATACTTAAGAAAGCTTTGATTTCTGCACCTATTGTTCAGCCTCCTGATTGGAATTTACCATTTGAAATTATGTGTGATGCTAGTGATTATGCTGCAGGGGCTGTTCTAGGACAAAGAGTTGATAAGAAATTAAATGTTATCCAATATGCTAGTAAAACTCTAGACAGTGCTCAAAGAAATTATGCTACTACTGAAAAAGGAGTTTTTAGCAGTTGTATTTGCTTGTGATAAGTTCAGACCTTATATAGTTGATTCTAAAGTAACTGTTCACACTGATCATGCTGCTATTAAATATCTTATGGAAAAGAAAGATGCTAAACCTAGACTTATTAGATGGGTTCTCTTGCTACAAGAATTTGATTTGCATATTATTGATAGAAAGGGAGCTGAGAACCCCGTTGCAGACAACTTGTCTAGGTTAGAGAATGTTCTTGATGACCCACTACCTATTGATGATAGCTTTCCTGATGAACAATTAGCTGTCATAAATGCTTCTCATACTGCTCCATGGTATGCTGATTATGCTAATTACATTGTTGCTAAATTTATACCACCTAGTTTCACATACCAGCAAAAGAAAAAGTTTTTCTATGATTTAAGACATTACTTCTGGGATGACCCACACCTTTATAAAGAAGGAGTAGATGGTGTCATTAGACGTTGTGTACCTGAGCATGAACAGGAACATATCCTACGCAAGTGTCACTCTGAGGCTTATGGAGGACACCATGCTGGAGATAGAACTGCACATAAGGTATTGCAATCCGGTTTTTATTGGCCTACTCTCTTCAAGGATGCCCGTAAGTTTGTCTTGTCTTGTGATGAATGTCAAAGAATTGGCAATATTAGTAGACGTCAAGAAATGCCTATGAATTATTCACTTGTTATTGAACCATTTGATGTTTGGGGCTTTGACTATATGGGACCGTTTCCTTCCTCTAATGGTTATACACATATTTTAGTTGCTGTTGATTACGTTACTAAGTGGGTAGAAGCTATTCCAACTAGTAGTGCTGATCATAACACCTCTATTAAGATGCTTAAAGAAGTTATTTTTCCGAGGTTTGGAGTCCCTAGATATTTAATGACTGATGGTGGTTCATATTTTATTCATGGTGCTTTTCGTAAAATGCTTGCTAAGTATGATGTTAATCATAGAATTGCATCTCCATATCATCCATAGTCTAGCGGTCAAGTAGAACTGAGTATTAATTTTGCAAAGGACTGTTAATAGATATAGAAAGAATTGGTCCAAGAAACTTGATGATACATTATGGGCCTATAGAACTGCATATAAAAATCCTATGGGAATGTCTCCGTATAAGATGGTTTATGGAAAAGCATGTCAACTAGAACATAAGGCATATTGGGCCATTAAAGAGCTCAATTATGATTTCAAACTTTCCTGTGAGAAGAGGCTTTTTGACATTAGCTCACTTGATGAATGGAGAACCCAGGCCTATGAGAATGCCAAACTGTTTAAAGAAAAAGTTAAAAGATGGCATGATAAAAGGATACAAAAACGTGAGTTTAATGTATGTGACTATGTATTGTTATACAACTCTCGTTTAAGATTTTTTGCAGGAAAACTCCTCTCTAAATGGGAAGGTCCTTACGTCATCCAGGAGGTCTATCGTTTCGGTGCCATAAAAATCAACAACTTCAAAGGCACAAATCCGAGGGTGGTGAATGGTCAAAGAATCAAACATTATATCTTAGGTAATCCTATAAATGTTGAAACTAATGTTATTGAAACCATAACCCCGGAGGAATACATAAGGGACACTTTCCAGAATGTTTTAGACTCCGAAAAGGAATAGGTATGAGGTACGGTAAGTTAACCGACTCCAAAACAGTTCTAATAGCCATTTTTCTCCGTTTTGGAATATTTAAGAAAATAGGAAAATAAG
The DNA here is from genome assembly GCF_018294505.1 of Triticum aestivum. Lineage (NCBI taxonomy): Eukaryota > Viridiplantae > Streptophyta > Magnoliopsida > Poales > Poaceae > Triticum > Triticum aestivum. The sequence continues at coordinate 277,991,984 of NC_057800.1, read as the reverse complement.
AAGCAGTCCGGTTAGGACACGAGGCGTCCACGAGGGTGGAGGGTGCGCCCCCGGCCTCGTGGGCACCTCGCGTGCTCTCCGGACTCTATTTTCTTGCACGATACTTCTTTTGGTTGGTAATTCATTATATAATCTCCCGAAGGTTTTGACCACCGTATCACGCAAATATCTTCTGTCTTTGTTTCGAGCTGTTTTTCTGATAGATCTAGATTGCCATGGCGTCTTCAAGTGCCCCCAAGGACAAGTTTTTTGAGAAGGTCATGAACCCCTACCTCGCGGAGGTGCTGCACCACCCTCAAACCATTGAGATGCATGAGGGGTTGCTGCACATCCGCGATGTTGAGGGAAGGAGGACCGCAAGCGTGGAGACAAGGCTCGAGGCAATGGAGCAACAAGTTTTCAAGTGCTAGGAGATGGTGGAACATGGACTCGACTCCAATCATATAATGATCATGGAGTTCACCAACAACCACAAGCTGGATGACAAGAACATCGGAGAGGCCATCTTCAAGCTTCACGAGAAAATTGAGCACCTCCAAGCCCAGATCTATGACCTACAAAACCAAAACTGTGAGTATGAATATAGATTCAAGAGGATGAGTTTGGCTGCAGATTTGAGGATCCTGGAGACTCGATCATCCTTCTATGATGGTGAGCCTATGCCTTGGAAGATGGACAACAAGCCCACATCATCAACAACTCCATCATCACCACCTCCAAGGAAGGAGACATAAACACATGGGTATGGGCACTCCCCTTGGCAACTGCCAAGCTTGGGGGAGTGCCCCGGTATCGTATCACCATCACACTTTTATCTTTACCATTTTTCTTAGTTTGATCCTTTTGGTAATATCTTGATCTAGTAGAATAAAGTTTTAGTTTGATCTAGTTTTGAGTTTTGCTCTATGATCCTTCTATGTAATCGAGTCTGTGAGCTATATATAATAAATATTAGTGTTGAGTTAAGGGCTTGATTATCTTGCTATGATCTTGAGGGAATAAAATAAAAGAGAAAGAATAAAAAGAAATAAAGAGATCATATGGATCTTATGGAGAGTAATGACTTCACATATGAAGAGTATGATGAATAAATTTTTTTGAGAGTTGACAAACATAGTTTTGGTCATCGTTGCAATTAATAGGAAGTAATAAAGAAAGATAGGTTTTCACATATAAATATACTATCTTGGACATCTTTTATGAATGTGAGCACTCATTAAAATATGACATGCTAAAGAGTTGATGTTGGACAAGGAAGACAATGTAATGGGTTATGTTTTCTTACATCTGAGATAAATTATATTGTCATGGATCATCCAACATGTTGAGCTTGCCTTTCCCTCTCATGCTAGCCAAATTCCTTGCACCAAGTAGAGATACTACTTGTGCTTCCAAATATCCTTAAACCCAGCTTTGCCATGAGAGTCCACCATATCTACCTATGGATTGAGTAAGATCCTTCAAGTAAGTTGTCATCGTTGCAAGCAATAAAAATTGATCTCTAAATATGTATGATTTATTAGTGCAGAGAAAATAAGCTTTATACGATCTTGTGATGTGGAAGAAATAAAAGCGACAGACTGCATAATAAAGGTCCATATCATAAGTGGCAATATAAAGTGACGTTCTTTTGCATTAAGATTTTGTACATCCAACCATAAAAGCACATGACAACCTCTGCTTCCCTCTGCGAAGGTCCTATCTTTTATTCTTGTCTTATACTTCATGCAAGAGTCATGGTGATCTTCACCTTTCCTTTTAACATTTTATCCTTTGGCAGGCACAATGTGTTAGAAAGATCCTGATATATATGGCTAATTGGATGTGAGTTTTCATGAACTATTATTGTTGACATTACCCTTGAGGTAAAAGGTTGGGAGGCAAAACTATAAGCCCCTATCTTTCTCTGTGCCCGATTAAAACTTCATAACCATAAATATCGCGTGAGTGTTAGCAATTGTGAAAGAGTAAATGATAGTTGAGTACGTGGACTTGCTGAAAAGCTCCTATATTGACTCTTTCCTATGTTATGATAAATTGCAATTGCTTCAATGACTGAGATTATAGTTTGTTGGTTCTCAATGAAGTTTTTGATTCATACTTGAAATTGTGATTGAATTGTTACTTTAGCATAAGAGATCATATGACCATATATGTATATGTTGCTGTTCTAAGAATGATCATGATGCCCTCATGTCCGTATTTTATTTTATCGACACCTCTATCTCTAAACATGTGGACATATTTTTCGATATCGTCTTTCGCTTGAGGACAAGCGAGGTCTAAGCTTTGGGGAGTTGATACGTCCATTTTGCATCATGCTTTTATATCGATATTTATTGCATTATGGGCTGTTATTACACATTATGTCACAATACTTATGCCTATTCTCTCTTATTTTACAAGGTTTACATGAAGAGGGAGAATGCCGGCAGCTGGAATTCTGGGCTGGAAAAGGAGCAAATATTAGAGATCTATTCTGCACAACTCCAAAAGTCCTGAAACTTCACGGGAGCAAGTTTCAGAATATATAAAAATATTGGGCGAAAGAAGTACCAGAGGGGGGCCACCCACCATCCACGAGGGTGGGGGCGCGCCCTACACCCTGGGCGCGGCCCCCCTTGCAGCCCTTTGATGCCCATCTTCTGCTATATGAGGTCTTTCGTGGAGGAAAAAATCATAAGCAAGCTCACGGGATGAAACTCTATCGCCGCGAGGCGGAACCTTGGCGGAACCAATCTAGGGCTCCGGTGGAGCTGTTCTGCTGGGAAACTTCCCTCCGGGAGGGGGAAATCATCACCACCATCATCACCATCGATCCTCTCATCAGGAGGGGGTCAATCTTCGTCAACATCTTCACCAGCACCATCTCATCTCAAACCCTAGTTCATCGCTTGTATCCAATCTTTGTCCCAAAGCCTCGGATTGGTACTTGTGGGTTGCTAGTAGTGTTGATTACTCTTTGCAGTTGATGCTAGTTGGTTTATTCAGTGGAAGATCATATTTTCAGATCCTTTATGCATATTAATAACCCTCTGATTATGAACATGAATATGATTTGTGAGTAGTTACGTTTGTTCCTGAGGACATGGGAGAAGTCTTGCTATAAGTAGTCATGTGAATTTGGTATTCTTTCGATATTTTGATGAGATGTATGTTGTCTTTCCTCTAGTGGTGTCATGTGAACGTCGACTACATGACACTTCACCATTGTTTGGGCCTAGAGGAAGGCATTGGGAAGTAATAAGTAGATGATGGGTTGCTAGAGTGACAGAAGCTTAAACCCTAGTTTATGCGTTGCTTCGTAAGGGGCTGATTTGGATCCATATGTTTCATGCTATGGTTAGGTTTACCTTAATACTTCTGTTGTAGTTGCGGATGCTTGCAATAGGGGTTAGTCATAAGTGGGATGCTTGTCCAAGGAAGGGCAGTACCCAAGCACCGGTCCACCCACATATCAAATTATCGAAGTACGGGACGCGAATCATATGAACGTGATGAAAACTAGCTTGACGATAATTCCCATGTGTCCTCAGGAGCGCTTTCCTTTATATAAGAGTTTGTCCAGGCTTGTCCTTTGCTACAAAAAGGATTGTGCCATCTTGCTGCACCTTATTTACTTTTATTACTAGTTACCCGTTACAAACTACCTTATCACAAAACTATTTGTTACCGATAATTTCAGTGCTTGCAGAGAATACCTTACTGAAAATTGCTTATCATTTCCTTTTGCTCCTCGTTGGGTTCGACACTCTTACTTATTGAAAGGACTAGATAGATCCCCTATAATTATGGGTCATCATAAAACTGTATGATCAGCTCATCATTCCATTTTGTGAGCTTCTGTCCAACAAACTCATCTACTCCACATGCTTTGAAGCTGTCATAAACTCATGGGAAGTGATCTTCATTCTCCTTGATGAATTCCCAATCAACCCATCTCATGTCACACACAATGGGCTTCTTGTCAAGCAACATAGTTTCATAGAAGTCTTGCTGTTCTTTTGTGAGGAACCTGTAGTCAACTGCAGTCCTTCTCCTCACAGCATAGGGATCAGACCGTCTCCACAATCTCTGTCCAGCATCTTTTCTGATGTGCATGTCTTCAGCCACTGGATGAGTATCATTGTGGTCTGGGATCTTGGGTTTCCACTTTCTTAAAACAAGAGACTCATCATCCTCTTCTCCAGCTTCAGGCACTAGGGCCTTGTTCTTTTGTTCAGCTGGAATACTTCTGGTGTTGCTCTTGGGCTTAGGAGGCTTCTGAGCTTGAGCTTTTGGAGCAGCTTTGGGCCTTGATGTTGCAGCCCCTGACTTTATAGCATCTCCCACAAGCTTCCGAGCTTTGGGTTCTGGAGCATCCTCTTCTTCTTCTTCATCTTCAGAGGGATCTCTCATCATGGAGGGCTTGCCAATAAATCTAGCAATGGTCTTCTTGACCCTCTCCTTCCTCTTCTTGCCTTCTCCACCTTCTTTGGGTTCAAGAGTGAACTCCATATTCTCTTGAGTGGAGGCTTTGGCCTTAGACATAGGAATCCTTCTTGCTGGAGCCTTCTTCTTCATCCCTGGCTTAACTGTAGCAGCTGTGCCATACTCCTTTTTCAGCACCTTCTTCTTGGAGCTTACTTCCTCCTGAGTAGCCACATAATCCTCATCCTCTGAATTTGAGGTTCTCTTCTTCCTTGTTATGGTGGTTGCCTTTGGCAAGTTACTTGGAGTGCTCCTGCTGCCATCATCAGAAGTGTTTGAGGGATCTGAACCCTCACTCAGCTGCACATGTTCCTCGGACCTATTCTGACTGTCACTCTGATCAGACATCTTTGCAAACTTACTGACAGCAGACCCTGTGAATAGTGTAGATGAGGTAGAGTGGATGAGCAGCACAAAGTGTAGAGATTTTGCAAAACAGATGACTTAAAAACTTAGTTTTAGTTCTCCACAGAAAGCATTTCGGAGCTACCGATTTGTAAACTCGATGATACCGAAGCAGCTTTTGGAACCTAAACTAGTGAATAGGGTCAGACTGAGTCACAGTTCGGTGGCACCGAGACTGCTAGGGTTTCACAAAGAATTGAACTCGGTCACACCGATTTGCAATTTTCGGTCAGACCAAAAATGCATGTGCTATGGCCTAAGACAAATCGGTGAGACCGATTTCTACAGCTCGGTCGGTCTGAGATGAGTTTGGCGGAGACCTAACCCTAAATTTTCAAATCAAATTTAACCTAAAGGATGTTTTTAGTGGATAGAGTGTTTCCATACGTGGTAAGGATCATGGCAAAACAATGTGCTATGAATCAAAGGTAAAAGAATAACACAAAAGGTCGAACCCATACCCTAGTTCGGCGGGGGTTCGCTACGGCGACAATGGTGGGGCAGATTTCGGTTGATGGCGATGAAGACCAGCGGCGGGAGGTCGCTGGCGGCGAGGAGATGATCCGGAGACCTGAGGAGGCAGAGCAGGACACACGCGGGGTGAAGAGATTTGGAGAAATTTCCAAAATTCAACCCGTGAGTATATATATCCCGACCCTATCGGTGTGACCGAGTGGAACGACTCGGTGGCACTGAGATGCAGAATCGTGAGCGGTTACTGCAACTCGGTGTGACCGAAAAGTTCAAATCGGTTGCACCGAGATTGGAAAACTAGATCAACTTAGTGAACTCGGTGTGACCGAAGTGGATGACTCGGTCATACCGAAATGCAAAAGGAGGTTTTGGAAGTTTAAGTCTATGACGAATCGGGGAATCCGAGTGGTCCTCACACAGAGTGGTTCGAATCTGACTTGATCAAACTTTGTGATGTAGCATGAATAGAGTTTGAGATGAGAAAACATAGATAGCAAGAGGAGGTTCTTAGGCATTATTGTCCATCCATTTGGCAAAAGAGAAAAAGCCAAACAATCAAAGTAACAAATGGATGTCCTCGAATGAGTAAAATATGCAACCAACATGCTCACACAATAAGATGGCAAATGAAATATGTGACAAAGCATGCACAATCACTCTAGCATCTATCAAGCAATTTGCGATGACTAGGTCATCTATATATGAGTATAGTGACTGAGGAGTCAAATGAGAACATTTGATCGTAGGTCATACTCATCGTTTAAGCACAAGTGGGGTTGCCACTTTTACATAAAGCATTGTTGTGTTCACACCATTAGAGTTGCTTTAGCTCAATTGATTAGAGTAAAGCTCCCCCTAGATGTGATATCCCCCCTATGAGGGATGGACTAACCTTGGGTTTTGTCGATGATGAATTCATGTAGGTGTTGAAGAAGTAGATGCTCAATGTTGATGTAGATCATTTGGAGCAATCCATTAGAGTGAGTTGCACTTTCAATACCTACACGGGTTAGTCCCACAAGGAACAAACAAGGATATCCATAGACATGGAGTGATGTTCACATAGGATGATGTCCATGAAGGCATTAGGTTACCTTGTCCCTCGTCTTACCTACAAGAGGGTTTGTGACTCCTTGAACTAGTGCAAGACGTGGAAGTTGTTTGCACTTGTCCTCACCAAAATGATATGAGTGAAGTATGTTGGTGGAGTCACCCTCAAGAACTCTCTAGTTCTTCTTCTTTGGGATCCACACCATCTTGATGGGAATCCTTGGAGTTGTAGTCGTACTTGATGAAGTAGAACTTGATGTAGTCTTGGGAACGCACTTAACCAAAGCTTTGGGAGCTTCCTGAAATGCACCAATCTCCTCTTAAAGCTTGTCCTTGCCTTTTGCCTTGTGGTCTTGTGGTGGAAGATCATCTTGAGCTTGTGTTCCTTGGAAAGAAGTAGGATCATACTTCTCTTGTTGAGGAACAAATTTAGTATTGGGGTATTGATTTTCTTCCCACTCAACTCCATTGGCATTGAACTTTCATTCAAAGCCAATACCTTGATTCTTCCGGTGTCTTCCTTGCTTGCGTACAATTTCCTCAAATTGCTTACTTCCGGCAAGGCTCTTGTAAACACCTTTCTCTATAATTCCCTTCAATAAGCTATTTTCTTGCTCAAGTGTAACTTGGCTAAGAGAATCATTAGTGTAATCAAGAGAACTACTAGAAGCAACATCATTGGGTTTAGCATGATTATTGTTACTACTAGAAGAAGAATCTTTCTTACTCTTGTTGCTAGATCTGACTTGTGGCATGTAAGTAGACAAGAGTAAACCCTTGGCAATGTAAGAAGAACTTTTCTTGCGAAGATCATCGTTGATCACTTTTAAGAACCCATGATCTTGCTCAAGGTTGAGCTTTTCGAAGCGTAACTTCTCATGAGTCTTTAAAAGCTCTCGATGATTTTCCAATGTAGTTTCATGAGCTAACTTAAAAGTGTTTAGTTCTTTAGTTAGACGCTCAATCTCCTTCTTATCATCGTCATTCATTTTATCTTGATTAGCATGATTAATAGCAAGTTCATCATAGTTTTCATCCCTAGAATTGTCAACAAATAAATCATCATCACCTAGCAAGTCATCCTCATCACTATTGAAATCAACATACTCGGGGTGTGATACCTTTGGGCCTTTAGCCATGAAGCATCTTCCAATTCCTTCATTTGGTGACTCAAATATGTCGTGGGAGTTGGTTGACACAAGTGCTAGACCGGCAACACCTTCATCTTGAGTATATTCGAAGTCGGAGTGATAACTTCTCTCGGAGTGATCGTCGGAGTCGGAGCCGGATACCCATTCACCAACGTGATCTTGATGTCTTTGTTTTGTGTAGCTCCTTGATGATTTGTCCTTCCTTTCCGAATCCTTGCTTCTCCGTGATGTTCTTCGTTCATAACGGTCATCTCTGCTCCTTCTCTCTCTTGGTGGTGATTCTTCTCTCTACTCCTTATTTTGGGAGAATCTTCTCTTCCTTTGTAGGGAGCCATACACTCATTGGAGTAGTGTCCGGGTCTTCCAGAATTGTAGTAATTTCGTTCACGACTTGAAGATCTTTTGTCATTGTAGGACCTTGACTTGGAACTTCTTTCCTTGCTTCTATTCTTGTAGAACTTGTTGAAGTTCTTCACCATTAGGCTCAATTTTTCATTGAAGGTTTGTTTCTCACTTGATGAAGTGGGAGCATCACATGAGGCTTTGTAAGCACCACTTGACTTGTTGTGAAGCTCTTCCTTATCCTTGAGTGACATCTCATGAGCAAAAATTCTTCCAATGACTTCCGTTGGCTTGAGATCTTTGTAATTGGGCATCATTTGGATCAATGTGCACATGGTATCATATTTTCCATCCAAGGCTCTTAGGATCTTCTTGATGATGAATCTATCGGTCATCTCTTCACTCCCTAAGCCGGCAATCTCATTTGTGATGAGAGCAAGTTTAGAGTACATTTCAGTGACACCTTCACCATCCTTCATTTTGAACTTGTCAAGTTGACTTTGAAGCACATCCAATTTGGATTCCATGACGGAGTCGGTACCTTCGTGAAGGAAATATGCCCTAGAGGCAATAATAAAGTTATTATTTTATTTCCTTATATCATGACAAATGTTTATTATTCATGCTAGAATTGTATAATCCGGAAACATAATACTTGTGTGAATACATAGACAAACTAAATGTCACTAGTATGCCTCTACTTGACTAGCTCGTCAATCAAAGATGGTTATGTTTCCTAACCATAGACATGTGTTGTCATTTGATTAACGGGATCACATTATTAGGAGAATGATGTGATTGACATGACCCATTCCATTAGCTTAGCACCCGATCGTTTAGTATGTTGCTATTGCTTTCTTCATGACTTATACATGTTCCTATGACTATGAGGTTATGCAACTCCCGTTTGCCGGAGGAACACTTTGTGTGCTACCAAACGTCACAACGTAACTGGGTGATTATAAAGGAGCTCTACAGGTGTCTCCAAAGGTAAATGTTGGGTTGGCATATTTCGAGATTAGGATTTGTCACTCCGATTGTCGAAGAGGTATATCTGGGCCCTCTCGGTAATGCACATCACATAAGCCTTGCAAGCATTGTAACTAATGAGTTAGTTGCGAGATGATGTATTACGAAATGAGTAAAGAGACTTGCCGGTAACGAGATTGAACTAGGTATTGAGATACGGACGATCGAGTCTCGGGCAAGTAACATACCGATGACAAAGGGAACAACGTATGTTGTTATGCGGTCTGACCGATAAAGATCTTCATAGAATATGTGGGAGCCAATATGAGCATCCAGGTTCCGCTATTAGTTATTGATCGGAAACGTGTCTCGGCCATGTCTACATTGTTCTCGAACCCGTAGGGTCCGCACGCTTAAGGTTTCGATGACAGTTATATTATGAGTTTATGAGTTTTGATGTACCGAAGTTAGTTCGGAGTCCCGGATGTGATCACGGACATGACGAGGAGTCTCGAAATGGTCGAGACATAAAGATTGATATATTGGAAGCCTATGTTTGGACATCGGAAGTGTACCGGGTGAAATCGGCATTTTACCGGAGTACCGAGAGGTTACCGGAACCCCCCGGTAACCTAATGGGCCTTAATGGGCCTAGTGGAGGAAGAGGAGAGGTGGCCTAGGGGTTGCCGCGCGCCCCTCCCCCCCAAGTCCGAATTGGACAAGGAGGGGGGCGGCGCCCCCCTTTCCTTTCTTCCCTCTCCTCCTTCCCCCCAAGTCCTAATCCAACTAGGGAAAAGGGAGGGGAGTCCTACTCCTGGTAGGAGTAGGACTCCTCCTGCGCGCCTCCTCCTAGGGCCGGCCGCACCCCCCTTGGCTCCTTTATATACGGGGGCAAGGGGCACCCCTAGATACACAAGTTGATCTCTAAGATCGTTCTCTTAGCCGTGTGCGGTGCCCCCTTCCACCATAGTCCTCGATAATATTGTAGTGGTGCTTAGGCGAAGCCCTGCGACAGTTGAACATCAAGATCGTCACCACGCCGTCATGCTAACGGAACTCTTCCCTGACACTTTGCTGGATCGGAGTCCGGGGATCGTCATCGAGTTGAACGTGTGCTAGAACTCGGAGGTGCCGTAGTTCGGTGCTTGATCAGTCGGGTCGTGAAGACGTACGACTACATCAACCGCGTTGTCATAACGCTTCTTCTGCCGGTCTACAAGGGTACGTAGATCACACTCTCCCCTCACGTTGCTATGCATCACCATGATCTTGTGTGTGCGTAGGAAAATTTTGAAATTACTACGTTCCCCAACAGTGGCATTCGAGCCTAGGTTTTATGCGTTGATGTTATATGCACGAGTAGAACACAAGTGAGTTGTGGGCGATATAAGTCATACTACTTACCAGCATGTCATACTTTGGTTCAGCGATATTGTTGGACGAAGCGGCCCGGACCGACATTACGCGTACACTTACGCGAGACCGGTTCTCCCGACGTGCTTTGCACAAAGGTGGCTAGCAGGTGTCAGTTTCTCCAACTTTAGTTGAACCAAGTGTGGCTACGCCCGGTCCTTGCGAAGGTTAAAACAGCACCAGCTTGACAAACTATCGTTGTGGTTTTGATGCGTAGGTAAGAACGGTTCTTGCTAAGCCCGTAGCAGCCACGTAAAACTTGCAACAACAAAGTAGAGGACGTCTAACTTGTTTTTGCAGGGCATGTTGTGATGTGATATGGTCAAGACATGATGCTAAATTTTATTGTATGAGATGATCATGTTTTGTAACTGAGTTATCGGCAACTGGTAGGAGCCATATGGTTGTCGCTTTATTGTATGCAATGCAATTGCGCTGTAATGCTTTACTTTATCACTAAGCGGTAGCGATAGTTGTGGAAGCATAAGATTGGCGAGACGACAACGATGCTACGATGATGATCAAGGTGTCGTGCCGGTGACGATGGTGATCATGACAGTGCTTCAAAGATGGAGATCACAAGCACAAGATGATGATGGCCATATCATATCACTTATATTGATTGCATGTGATGTTTATCTTTTATACATCTTATCTTGCTTTGATTGACGGTAGCATTTTAAGATGATCTCTCACTAATTATCAAGAAGTGTTCTCCCTGAGTATGCACCGTTGCGAAAGTTCTTCGTGCTGAGACACCACGTGATGATCGGGTGTGATAGGCTCTACATTCAAATACAACAGGTGCAAAACAGTTGCACACGTGGAATACTCAGGTTATACTTGACGAGCCAAGCACATACAGATATGGCCTCGGAACACGGAGACCGAAAGGACGAGCATGAATCATATAGTAGATATGATCAACATAGTGATGTTCACCAATGAAACTACTCCATCTCACGTGATGATCGGACATGGTTTAGTTGATTTGGATCACGTGATCACTTAGAGGATTAGAGGGATGTCTATCTAAGTGGGAGTTCTTTAGTAATATGATTAATTGAACTTAAATTTATCATGAACTTAGTACCTGATAGTATCTTGCTTGTTTATGTTTGATTGTAGATAGATGGCCCGTGCTGTTGTTCCGTTGAATTTTAATGCGTTCCTTGAGAAAGCAAAGTTGAAAGATGATGGTAGCAATTACACGGACTGGGTCCGTAACTTGAGGATTATCCTCATTGCTGCACAGAAGAATTACGTCCTGGAAGCACCGCTGGGTGCCAGGCCTGCTGCTGGAGCAACACCAGATGTTATGAACGTCTGGCAGAGCAAAGCTGATGACTACTCGATAGTTCAGTGTGCCATGCTTTACGGCTTAGAATCGGGACTTCAACGACATTTTGAACGTCATGGAGCATATGAGATGTTCCAGGAGTTGAACTTAATATTTCAAGCAAATGCCCGGATTGAGAGATATGAAGTCTCCAATAAGTTCTATAGCTGCAAGATGGAGGAGAACAGTTCTGTCAGTGAGCATATACTCAAAATGTCTGGGTATAATAATCACTTGATTCAATTGGGAGTTAATCTTCCAGATGATTGCGTCATTGACAAAATTCTCCAATCACTGCCACCTAGCTACAAGAGCTTCGTGATGAACTATAATATGCAAGGGATGAATATGACTATTCCCGAGCTCTTCGCAATGTTGAAAGCTGCGGAGGTAGAAATCAAGAAGGAGCATCAAGTGTTGATGGTCAACAAGACCACTAGTTTCAAGAAAAAGGTCCAAGGGAAGAAGAAGGGGAACTTCAAAAAGAACAGCAAGCAAGTTGCTGCTCAAGAGAAGAAACCCAAATCTGGACCTAAGCCTGAAACTGAGTGCTTCTACTGCAAGCAGACTGGTCACTGGAAGCGGAACTGCCCCAAGTATTTGGCAGATAAGAAGGATGGCAAGGTGAACAAAGGTATATGCGATATACATGTTATTGATGTGTACCTTACTAATGCTCGCAGTAGCACCTGGGTATTTGATACTGGTTCTGTTGCTAACATTTGCAACTCGAAACAGGGACTACGGATTAAGCGAAGATTGGCTAAGGACGAGGTGATGATGCGCGTGGGAAATGGTTCCAAAGTCGATGTGATCGCGGTCGGCACGCTACCTCTACATCTACCTTCGGGATTAGTATTAGACCTAAATAATTGTTATTTGGTGCCAGCGTTGAGCATGAACATTATATCTGGATCTTGTTTGATGCGAGACGGTTATTCATTTAAATCAGAGAATAATGGTTGTTCTATTTATATGAGTAAAATCTTTTATGGTCATGCACCCATGAAGAATGGTCTATTCTTATTAAATCTCGATAGTGGTGACACACACATTCATAATGTTGAAGCCAAAAGATGCAGAGTTGATAATGATAGTGCAACTTATTTGTGGCACTGCCGTTTAGGTCATATCAGTGTAAAGCGCATGAAGAAACTCCATACTGATGGACTTTTGGAACCACTTGATTATGAATCACTTGGTACTTGCGAACCGTGCCTTATGGGTAAGATGACAAAAACACCGTTCTCCGGTACTATGAAGAGAGCAACAGATTTGTTGGAAATCATACATACAGATGTATGTGGTCCGATGAATGTTGAGGCTCGTGGCGGATATCGTTATTTTCTCACCTTCACAGATGACTTAAGCAGATATGGGTATATCTACTTAATGAAACATAAGTCTGAAACATTTGAAAAGTTCAAAGAATTTCAGAGTGAAGTTGAAAATCATCGTAACAAGAAAATAAAATTCCTACGATCTGATCGTGGAGGAGAATATTTGAGTTACGAGTTTGGTGTACATTTGAAACAATGCGGAATAGTTTCGCAACTCACGCCACCCGGAACACCACAGCGTAATGGTGTGTCTGAACATCGTAATCGTACTTTACTAGATATGGTGCGATCTATGATGTCTCTTACTGATTTACCGCTATCGTTTTGGGGTTATGCTTTAGAGACGACCGCATTCACGTTAAATAGGGCACCATCAAAATCCGTTGAGACGACGCCTTATGAACTCTGGTTTGGCAAGAAACCAAAGTTGTCGTTTCTGAAAGTTTGGGGCTGCGATGCTTATGTGAAAAAGCTTCAACCTGATAAGCTCGAAACCAAATCGGAGAAATGTGTCTTCATAGGATATCCAAAGGAAACTATTGGATACACCTTCTATCACAGATCCGAAGGCAAGACTTTTTTGCTATATTCGGAAACTTTCTAGAGAAGGAGTTTCTCTCGAAAGAAGTGAGTGGGAGGAAAGTAGAACTTGATGAGGTAACTGTACCTGCTCCCTTATTAGAAAGTAGTACATCATAGAAACCGGTTTCTGTGACACCTACACCAATTAGTGAGGAAGCTAATGATGAAGATCATGGAACTTCAGAACAAGATACTACTGAACCTCGTAGATCAACCAGAGTAAGATCCGCACTAGAGTGGTACGGTAATCCTGTTCTGGAAGTCATGCTACTAGATCATGATGAACCTATGAACTATGGAGAAGCGATGGTGAGCCCAGATTCCGCAAAATGGCTTGAAGCCATGAAATCTGAGATGGGATCCATGTATGAGAATAAAGTGTGGACTTTGGTTGACTTGCCTAAAGATCGGCAAGCAATTGAGAATAAATGGATCTTCAAGAAGAAGACTGACGCTGACGGTAATGTTACTGTCTACAAAGCTCGACCTGTCGCAAAAGGCTTTTGACAAGTTCAAGGGATTGACTACGATGAGACCTTCTCACCCGTAGCAATGCTTAAGTCTGTCCGAATCATGTTAGCAATCACCGCATTTTATGATTATGAAATTTGGCAGATGGATGTCAAAACTGCATTCCTTAATGGATTTCTGGAAGAAGAGTTGTGAAACCAAGGCTATGATCACCAAAAGCTATGGAAATCAAGGCAAATGGAGACCAAAGCTCTGATACCACTTGTAGGATCGAAAGTATGTCTAGAGGGGGGGGGTGATTAGACTACTTGACCAAATAAATCTAGCCTTTTCCCAATTTTAAGTCTTGGCAGATTTTAGCAACTTAGCACTAGTCAAGTAAACAACCTACACATGCAAGTCTAAGAGTATAGCAGCCGAATGTAAAACATTTCACATGAAGGTAAAGGGAGGAGTTTGGAGGGAGCAAACGCAATGTATACATAGAGATTTTTTGCATGGTTCCGATAGGTGGTGCTATCATACATCCACGTTAATGGAGACTTCAACCCACGAAGGGTAACGGTTGCGCGAGTCCATGAAGGGCTCCACCCACGAAGGGTCCACGAAGAAGCAACCTTGTCTATCCCACCATGGACATCGCCCACGAAGGACTTTCCTCACTAGGGTTGTCGTGGAATTGTCACGGCAGATGTCCTAGCAAGAGGACTTAGTCGTAGGGCCATCGCAATTAGGAAGCTTAAAGGGGTTAATCGGGACAAAGGACACAAGAGGTTTTATACTAGTTCGGCCCCTTACGATGAAGGTAAAAGCCTACGTCTAGTTGTGTTGGAATTGCTGGGGTTTCGATGAATAGGGAGCGAATATGCTTTGCCTGGCTTCGAGTTGTTGTTTCTTGTCCTAAGCCGCTGCCGGGTCGTCCCCTTATATACAGGGGTTGACACCCGGCGGCCTACAGAGTCCCGGCCGGCTCATAAAACGTGTCCGGCTCGGTGACTTCTTTATATGCCTTTCTTTACAAGTCTTTCTTTACATACGGCGGTTTACAATATTGGGCCTTAAGCCGCCTCTGGGCTTAGGCCTTCTACAAGTCTTAATAAACTATCGCCTTGAATGTTACTGGGCTTCTTTTGTAACACGCCATTGGGGTTGACCCGGCCCCTCCTGGGCGGGTCTTACCTGGTAGCTATATTCCCAACATTAGGCCCCAGGTTGACTTCGAACTTTGTTCTTTGTCAATCTTCAATAGTTAAATGAAATCCATCTTCCTCTTAGTAAAAACTCTGTAACCCGCCATGACATCATCATCTTCAACGGATCTTTATCCTTAAATGTCTCCCAAGAATCGAGGCGTCCGTTTAGTTGGATAATCATTATTTGGGTCTTCCTTGATTTTCGCGCCTGCCTATTCGCTTATCTCCTTATAAATAGGCACGGCCTGGTCTTTCTCATTCTTCCCCCTCTTCGTCTTCTTCCTATCGCAACCCTACCGCTGCTCAAGCTCCGCCGCCGTCGCAGAACACCTTGTCTTCATCGACCTTGGCCGTTGCATCAACCCGAATCGGTCCAAAGAATGGCGGCGACCTCCAGAAGATCCATGGTTGTAAGCGTTTACCTTCCTGCTCCCCAGATCCGCATTACGGTTTCTAGGTCTCTACGTGTTCTTCATAGTTCATCACAGTTTCTTCGTAGTTCCTCCACTGCAGCTTCTTCCTGATCCAAAAAAGAACATATATTCGTGCGGTAGTTGTTTTGTGCCCATTCTGGATACCAGTAGATCCCTTTTTCTGGTACAAAGGCCTCATTAGAACTCACGAACTCATCTGTGCTAGACTTTTAGATCTAGAATGTTTTCCATTTTGAACGGCCATTTGATCCATAATAATATCAAAAATTTATGAAACTTGTTTGTCTCAACACTTGGCCAATTCTGTTTCTGGCATTTCTCAAATATCTATAGTCATGGCGGCTTATTACGCCAACTCACTTTTCCTTATATGACATTAGCCCTTACTTAAGCCGCCATTACTCATTTGCACCATCATCATTTAACTTCACCATCACCATTGAATTGAACCGGCACGCTACATTCTTTTCAGTTCGTCTTTTGATCATCATGCCGTCAAAAGCACCGACTGTCTACAACTGGGTCCCCTCCATAGTAACTGAGGGTAACTTGAAGGAATTCTTCACCATAGGATTTTTGCCAGGGAAGAATGTTAGGTCTTACCATGCACCTGACCCGGACGAGGAACGGCCTAATCCAAAAGACGGTGAAGTTATTGTCTTCTCTGACCACATGAATCGGGGGTTTTCACCACGCGGCTCAAAGTTCTTCGGAGACGTTCTTCATTTTCTCAAACTCCATCCTCAAGATCTTGGTCCCAATTCCATATCCAATATCTGCAACTTCCATGTTCTCTGTGAGGTGTATCTTCAAGAAGAGCCGACCATGGAACTCTTCATAGAGTATTTTTATCTGAACCGCCAGAACGAGTGTACCAATGGCCCTAGCTTGGAACTTGGCGGAATCTCAATTCAGCGTCGACAGGGCGCTGTCTTTCCCTTAATAGTCTTACTGAGTCATCCCAAAGATTGGAATCAGACCTGGTTCTATTGTCAAGATACGTCTCTAGCCAACGAAAAACCACTGCCGGGTTATCGCGCAGAGCGTCTGGATTCCAAGTTTGTGCTCCCTGATAAGCTTACTGCCGCTGAACGCAAGAAGCTTATTCCGTCTATTAAGAGGATTAATGCCTTATTGGGGAATGACCTTTTAGCTTGTTTACTTGTTTACAGGCCAAATCTGACTTCTGGAAAGCCAAGTATGACCATGAAGCCGCCAAGAAGGCAAGAGCCGCCGCCATAGCCACCAAGAAGATGACCCGGAGGTCCAAGAAGAAAAAGAACATCGCTGAGGACCCGTTAAAGCTTGATGATGATTCTGAGTTGGAGGTAGCCCTTGACTCTGTTGGCCAGCTTTTAATAACCTTATTGACACTGACTATTGCCAGGACGACACGGGGGCCAGTCTGGCTGTAGAAGAAGAGGTAACTATTTCCTCCGACTCAGCCCATTTGCCAAGACAGAAACTCCGACTGGTAACCCGTAAAGTAAGATTTTCGCACCCTTTTGCTTATTTGGACCCTCATTTTCTTTTGAAAACGCAGCAACATGAGAGCCGCCGTCAGGCCCAGAACGACGATGAACTGCCTTCCATTGTACAACAAACTCCTCGAAAACGCCAGAATGAGGTCTCTTTTATCTTCATCTTCTGCTTTCATTAATGAGTCTATTCTCTTGTATTACTGACATTATTTTACCTTTTGCAAGAGGTTTCTCGCTCTTCTGGCGACTCATCGTAGATTCAATTTCCGGCTTTCAAGACTGCCCCCTGGGTAAGGAAAAATCGTCTTTCCTCTGCATCTTTTAAAATTGCATCATTGTACTAACTGCCTCATAAAATCTTTCTTAGTGGTCAAGCCAAGTCCAAGAAGCCCAAGGTGATTAAACCGATGGGAGAGCCGTCAGTTCTTGCACCTGAACCGGCCATGCCAACTTCTCCCCCTCGAACTGAAGCACCAAAAGACCCGGCTATTGATACTCAATTGGATCCTCCTGAGCTGTTAGCTGATGATACCATTGTTAATCCCTCTACCGCCAGACCATCCAGTTCAGCCAACCCGCCATCATCTTCCGATCATGACATTCTGAGCACTGGTAGCCGTTTTGTTGAACCGGGGACTCCCACTGTGTTATCTCGGCACACTGCTAAACAAGAAGCCTTGGAGAGGCAGCAAGTGCGTTTTGATATCTCTCACTACACTCATCTGAATGCTAGTGATATTCTTTCCGGCTATCTGAGTCATGTTCATTCCAGCCGTGAATCAGAAATTGAGATGGTCAAGCAATTGTAGCTAAAATATGAGGTATGTTCTCCGGATTACTTATACTCTGCCAGCCCCCAAATCTTCAGATGATGAATCTAAATTATCTGTAGATTTTTATGATATAGGTTGATACTTTGTCTCTAAGTCCCACAAAGTAGCACAAACTTCACCTGTAGTCCCCAAGGACCGGCTCAATTTATCATAAATGAACGGTACTTAACTTCATAACTGTCCTTTACTAGTCTATTGCAACCCGGCTCAATCTTGAGAAACTTTCTGAATGGCATGCATTAGCCCCCAAGTGCCAAGTGTTATTACTTTGTAAAACACTTGGGACTTGAAACATATAAGATTCTTAAAAGATTGTTTTGGCAGACATTAGCCCCCAAGTGTCAAGTGGTATTGCGGTGCAAAGTACTTGAGACTTGAATCTTTGTAACTTTTAGTTTAAGCGTTGACACACCTGTGTATGTTTTGTAGAACACCCTATCTGAATTAGGCTCCCAATTGACTGAAGCAAAGACCCGGCTAGCTGATCAGGAGGCAGAAATCAAGACTGCTGACTCTAAACTCCAATTGAGTCTTTCTGAGATGGAAAAATTGAAAACCAGCTTGATTGCCAAGAAGAAATCCTGGGCCGAAGAAAAGATGCTGCTGATACATCGTGCCGAAAAAGCTGAAGCGGCTCTTGAGGAGGTTACCACAGAACTCACCGGCTTAAAGAACCGGGTGTCTCAAATGGTCTCCGCCATCGTTGATAAGTCATGTGCGTTAATCACTTATACCTTCTCGTGACCCAGACTATAAACCGCCTGCTGACCCCTTGTTTAAAAAATATTCACAGGTCCGCGAAGCAAAAATCTGAGCCAAGATAGTGTGACCAAACTGAAGGGGGTTTACACCTTAGTGGAGCAGTTGTATACTGGCGCTCAACGAGCACTTGCTGCTATCTCTCTTGCCAATCAAGGACCCAATCGGTTGAGCGATGTCTTGAAGAAATTGTCAATCTTACCCGCCAGGTTTCAAGAGGTCAAACGATCCTGTGCCAGAGCCGGAGCCCTGACTGCCCTGAGTCGTTCCAAAGCCTGGGTGCCAGATCTAGACCCAGCGGATGTGGCTAAGGGGTACCCTACTGTGAAAGAAGACGGGACTCTGTTTGAGCAGGATGACTTCATTGCCTGCGTGAGGGGAGTTCGACCTCAAGCCACCGTTCTTGGAGATGAGACCAACGTTGATAAATATCAGCCGGGTTTTGATTTGGAGAATAAGAAGATGGTGACTCCCTCTTATAAAGTGACAGATCTTATCCCGTCGGTACGCCAACATACATTTGCCCCAAAGATTGACCCGGCCAGCTTAATTGATGATGAGGCTGAGTTCATTGCTCTGAACGGCTTTGACTGGTCTAATTCTGGCTTTCAACCAGTGGAGGGAGTCGTAACCATCTGAACAATCCTGCTTTTAGCTTAGGACCTGTCTTAAGAGAGAGAAACAGTAACCTTTTGGGCTTGTAATGCCTTGTAATAGGTTAGTTTAAAAAATTGCATATTTTGCCTATGCCATCGTGCATAAGACGTCGTGTGTGACTCTTTGCTCCTGATGTCAATATATGCGTCACCTCTATGGTTACATCTGCAATGTTGTAACTTTGCTCCTACAAAAAATGAAAGAGCTGGCCTGGCGGTTTAACACTGGACGGGTCAAAAACACCCGGTATATGTCTTTATTTGAAAAGATAAATAAAGCCGAAAAAACCTATTCGTGAACAACACTGTCATACCTGTGTTTCTGGACTGCCGGTTTTCATGATCCGGATGATAAGGTTGATGACCCAATCTTTTTGAGAAGTCAATGCTTCCATATACCTGATGGTTATTATGCCTTGGGCGGCTTATTGTCAAATAATCGAGCCGGCCTTAAATAAAAAACCATACTGATAATTGAAATTTGAGAAAATAAAGAACCAATAAGGCAAAATAGCAGATTTCCAACAACATAAATTTGGGGGTTTCTGATTCGAATACGATTAGTAAACCGGACCAAAGGGGTTAAGCTAAGATTTGAATACGATCATATAGCCCCCAGTGGCTTTGGCGTTGCGCCGATCAAGAGGGTACCGACAGCTATGTTCTCTTTGGTTCGAATACGACCCATGTTTGAACAGGAAGCCCCCAAATGACCTTGAGAGGTTTTTAACGACCCTAATTCGAATACGATCTGAGTCGGACCTAGAAGGGGTTAAGCTATGATTCAGATATGATCAAGAAGCCCCCTAGTGAGTTTGGCTTTGAGCCGATCAAGAGGGTTACGACAACTATGTTCTCTTTGGTTCGAATATGACCTATGTTTGAACAGTAAGCCCCCGAGTGATCATGAGATTTACAGCTAGATTCGAATACGATCATAAGCTGGACCAAAAAGGTTAAACTAGATTCAGATATGATCACCTCCTTAACAGTCATGTAAATAGTGAAAATAGTAAAAATATATGATCTTTAAAGAGGAAAAAGGAAGAAGTCCTGCTTTATTACTTATCATCATATATACAACGTCAAAGTATGTACATGACGAGAGCCGGTAGCTCAGGTGTAGTATGGCTGAAGTTCAGCAATGTTCCACGACCGGCGGGTCTCCTCCTCCGACCTACGTGAGTCTTTGTGCTCTTGAACGTCAATGAGGTAATATGACCCGTTGTTTAAATTCTTACTGACCACAAAAGGTCCTTCCCAAGGGCGGGATAGTTTGTGTGTGTCCGATAGATCCTGAATGAGCCGGAGCACCAAGTCACCTTCTTGAAAGGTCCTGGACTTAACCCGACGGCTGTGATAACGGTGCATGTCCTGTTGATAAATTTCTGATCGAGCCGCCGCCAAGTCTCTTTCCTCATCTAACAAGTCAAGCACATCTTTTCGGGCTTGCTCATTATTAGCTTCAACGTAAGCCGCCACGCGGGGTGAGTCATGACAGATGTCACTGGGCAGCACTGCTTCCACTACATAAACCATGAAAAAAGGTGTATAACATGTAGACCTGTTAGGAGTAGTGTTGATACTCCACAGCACCGAGGGTAATTCCTCTACCCAACAACCCAGCGTCCGTTGTAAGGGAACCATAAGCCGGGGTTTGAGACCTTTTAAGATTTCCTGATTTGCTCTCTCAGCTTGACCATTGGATTGAGGGTGAGCTACTGAAGAAACATCAAGCCGGATATGCTCTCGTTGACAAAACTCCTCCATAGCACCTTGGGATAAATTAGTGCCATTGTTAGTGATAATGTTGTGTGGAAAACCAAAGCGAAAAATCACCTTTTTCATGAACTGAGTCGTCGTGGCTGCATCACACTTACTCACTGGCTCTGCCTCAACCCATTTTGTGAATTTGTCAACTGCCACTAAAAGATGTGTCTTTTTATCCTTGGACCTTTTGAAAGGTCCGACCATGTCAAGCCCCCAAACTGCAAACGGCCAAGTGATTGGAATCATCCGCAACTCTTGAGCCGGCACATGCGCTCGTCGTGCAAATTTTTGACATCCATCATACCTACTGACCAGATCCTCTGCATCAGCGTGAGCCGTTAACCAATAAAAACCATGACGAAAAGCTTTGGCCACAAGAGACTTTGACCCGGTGTGATGACCACAATCCCCTTCATGGATCTCACAAAGTATTTCTTGGCCTTCTTTAGGAGAAACACAATGCTGAAACGCTCTAGTGACGCTGCGATGGTATAGTTCTCCGTCAGAAATCGTCATTTACTTGGACCGCTAGGTTATCTGTCGGGCCAGGGTCTCGTCCTCTGGCAACTCGCCCTGGGTCATGTAAGCCAAAAACAGTACTGTCCAATCTAGAATGACGTGAAGAGCCGCCACCAACTGTGCCTCCGGGTCAGGAACAGCCAAATCTTCCTCTGTAGGTAACTTAACAGACGGGTTATGCAAAACATCTAAAAAGGTGTTAGGTGGCACCGGCTTACGCTGAGATCCCAACCGGCTTAAGGCATCGGCCGCTTCGTTCTTCCTACGGTCGATGTGTTCCACTTGATAACCCTTAAAATGTCCTGCAACAACGTCAACTTCACGACAATAAGCCACCATGAGAGGATCCTTGGAATCCCACTTGCCCGACACCTGTTGGGCCACCAAATCCGAATCGCCAAGGCACCGGACCTGGCTCAAACTCATTTCTTTAGCCATCCGAGGACCATGGAGCAAGGCTTCATATTCAGCTGCGTTGTTAGTGCACGAAAACATCAAGCGCAACACATAACAAAAATTTTCACCTTGAGGAGAGGTTAAAACAACTCCAGCCCCCGAGCCTTCCAACTGTCCTGACCCATCAAAGTGAATCATCCAATATGTGTTGTCTGGTTTCTCCACTGGCATCTGCAACTCTGTCCAGTCATTAATGAAGTCAACCAGTGCTTGAGATTTGATCGCAGTACGTGGCACATACTTCAAACCATGAGACCCAAGTTCAATAGCCCACTTGGCGACTCGTCCAGTTGCTTCTCTATTTTGAATAATGTCGCCTATAGGAGCAGAGCCAACCACAGTGATTGGGTGACCCTGAAAGTAATGTTTGAGCTTCCGGCTCGCCATGAACACCCCATAAACGAGCTTCTGCCAATGTGGATATCTTTGTTTAGATTGAATCAGCACCTCGCCGACGTAGTAAACCGGCCGTTGGACCGGATGTTCCTTGCCAACCTCCTTGCGCTCCACAACAATGGCCACACTAACAGCACGTGAGTTAGCAGCTACATATAATAACAACGGCTCTTTCTCAACCGGAGCAGCAAGAACCGGTGGCTCAGTGAGCTGTTTCTTCAAATCCTCAAAAGCAGAGTTAGCAGCATCACTCTAGACAAAGTCATCCGCCTTTTTCATCATTTGATACAAAGGCATCGCTTTCTCCCCTAACCGGCTTATGAACCGGCTTAAGGCAGCAATGCGACCCGCCAGCCGCTGAACGTCATTGATGCACACCGGCTTGGCCAGAGACGTGATTGCTTTAATTTTCTCCGGGTTAGCCTCAATACCTCTGTTAGACACCAAAAAACACAAGAGTTTGCCGGCTGGGACTCCAAAAACACACTTGGCCGGGTTAAGCATCATCTTGTAGACCCGGAGGTTATCAAAGGTTTCCTTCAGATCTGTCACCAAGGTTTCCTTTTCTCCGGACTTCACCACTATATCATCCACATAGGCATGAACATTACGCCCAATCTGACTGTGAAGGCAATTCTGCACACACCGTTGATAGGTTGGCTGGGCACTCTTAAGACCAAAAGGCATAGACACATAGCAGAAGGCTCCAAACGGAGTGATGAAGGCTGTCTTCTCCTGATCCTTGACTGCCATCTTGATCTGATGATAACCTGAATAGGCATCTAGAAAACATAAACGCTCACAACCCGCCGTAGCATCAATGATCTGATCAATACGAGGGAGAGCAAAAGGATCAGCCGGACAAGCTTTGTTCAAATCGGTGTAGTCCACACACATACGCCAGGTGCCGTTTTTCTTGAGTACAAGCACCGAGTTAGCCAACCATTCTGGGTGAAAAACTTCCATAATGAAACTGGCCGCCAAGAGCCAGGCCACCTCTTCTTCGATGGCCTTGCGCATTTCCTTGTTAAACCGGCTTAAACTTCGGATCAATGTTAAGAGTGTGCTCAGCGAGTTCTCTCGGGACACCCAGCATATCAGAAGGTTTCCATGCAAAAATGTCCCGGTTCTCATAGATGAACTCGATGAGCGCGCTTTCCTATTTTGGATCCAAGTTGGCACTGATGATGAACTGTTTGGATGAGTCGCCAGGCACAAAATCAACCATCTTGGTGTCATCAGCTGACTTAAATTTCAACACCGATTCATGCTCCGTAGTTGGCTTCTTCAAAGATTTCATGTCTGCCAGGTCAACATTATCTTTATAGAACTTTAACTCCTCTTTTCACAAACAGACTCAACATAAGAGGCATCTCCTTCTTAACACTCCAGGGCTATTTCCCGGCTTCCATGTACCGTGATGGTGCCTTTATAACCCAACATCTTGAGCTGTAGATACACATAGCACGACTGAGACATGAACTTGGCATAAGCCGGCCGTCCAAACAGAGCATGATACGGGCTTTTGATCTTAACCACCTCAAAAGTTAACTTCTCAGCCCTGGAATCATATTCATCCCCAAAGGCTACTTCAAGTTCAATCTTACCAACTGGGTATGCCGACTTACGAGGCGCAACACCGTGAAAAACAGTGTTGGATTGTGTCACAGCCCCAGATCAGCCCTTGTTTGTTTTTGTTTTAGCATCTATGCAACATGTTTAAATTTTATGAAATTTGAAATGGGGATGACCAAGCCCTAGCACCAAAGCATTGCAAATAGGTTCAACTTCAAAATATTTTCACAGAACCCAAATTGGTTTGCAAAAATGTTCATGATTACTGGAAAAGGGTGAAAACCATATCCAGAGATGATGGGTATTTTTCCAAGACCTTTTTGGATTTTTTGAATAAACCATATTGTATTTGACTTTGGGCATTTAAATACTATAAATAATTTAAATGTTCAAATAAATGTTGGAAATTGTTAAGGGTCACTGAAATAATTCAGAAAGCACCCATAATTATTTCCAGGATTTTATAAAATGATTTGATATTTCAAATCAAATCAAAAACAAATTGCAGAAATAGAAAAGAGAAACAGAACAGAAATAAAAGAGAGAAGGACTACCTGACGCTCACCTGGTAGCCCACCTGGCCCAGCAGCACGGCCCAGCCCATCTCCACCCCCCCCACCTGTCGTCTTCCTCCCTGCCAGGAGGACAGACACCGCGACGCCGCCGCGCGCGCCACCTCCTGCTTCCCCTGGCCACCTCCTGCTTCCTCCCCGAGCCCTCTAGCGACGCCACGGAGTCGTCCCCGACCGCTATCCCTCTCTCTGCTCGCTCTGGCTCTCTCCCTCTCTCGATTTGGAGCACCACCGAGAGCCACCGGAGGGCGCCGCCGTCGCATCCATAGCCACCGGCCACCCCTCGCCCTTCCGATGAGCTCAGGAGCTCCGTCCCGACCCCATGGAGCTGCACACCGACGCACGCGACCAGAGGAGGCCCCAGTCGACCGGAGCATCGTCGTCTTCATCCCCGGTGCCCGGAGATCGCCGCCGTAAATTCGCCGTCGCAGAAGCTTCCCCGAGCTCGCCGACCCCTCCGTCCAGTCCACTGTGAGCCCCTCTTCCTCTTCCCCCTTCCCTCAAGCTCGCACTCATCCCCTAGCCTCTTCCTCCACCGCGGCCGAGAGTTTCTCGCCGCCGGCCATGGCGTGGCCGTGGCCACAGCCACCCCAGCTCGTATCCGAGCCCACTGACGTGCTCACCGCGATCTCAGGAGTCCGTAGCACGCCCCAGCTCCTCCTGCCGTGCTCCCTAACCCCGACCCCGAGCTCGCCCGAGCTCCGGCCGCCGCCGAGGTCGACGCCGTGCTCAACTCCGGCCACCTCGCGGCCTCCCGTCCGTTCCTTTGGATGCGTAGGAGCAAGAGCTTCTCCCTAGTGCCCTCAGCGCGCCAAACCACCGCTCGTAGCGCCAAACCCGCCACCACCCGAACTCCGGCCGCCGCCGTCGTCATGATTGCCGTCGCCTCCGGCCACCCTAGCTTCTCCCGTTGGCCCTGTTAGATGCGCGCGGGCCTGGGCATCCCGTAGAGCCCCTCCGCCGCTCTTTTGGTCATCGGAGGGCGAATCCCGACGCTCTCCGCCGTCCCTGGCCTCGCCGGCGACGAGCCTCGGGTCAACTCCGGCGAGTTGACCCGGGTTTGACCCTCCCCTCTCTCTCACTGACGTGTGGGCCCCAGGCCATTAACTAAACCTAATTAGCCACTAACACTGACCAGTGGGCCCCGACCCCCCCCTAATCCTTTAATTAAGCAGATAACCCCCTGTTAACTAACTGTGACGCTGACATATGGGTCCCACAGGTCAGTTTGACCTGGACGGCGCCCGTTGACCTGCTGAGGTCAGCATGAGGTCATGCTGACGCAATAATTCCTTTCTGGAATTAAAATAAATTAGGAAATGATTTATAATTCCAGAAAATTATATAAACTTCAATAAAGCATAGAAAATTAACCGTAACTCCAAATTAAATAATTTATATATGAAAAATTATCAGAAAAATTCAAGGAATCCATCTGTACCATTTTCATGCATGTTAGAACAACTTATAGCTGCTGTTTAGCACAAATCAATTAAAGGGCATTTAAATAATCACATATGGAGTTTGAATTTGAATCTTGTATTCAAACCAACTTCATTTAATCTGTTGCTAGTTGCATTGGCTCAAAACACATTCATTTTGCCATGTCATGATCATGCATCATATTGTGCATTGCATTGATTGTGTTCTTCTTTGTTGCCGGTATCTGTTCCCTCCCGGTAGACGTGATACCGATGATGTGATCGTTGACACTGATGAAGACTCAATGTTATCTTCAGAAGTGCCAGGCAAGCAAAACCCCCTTGTTCATTCCGATAAAATCCCACTCTCTCGCTCCTGCTCTCTTTTACTGCATTAGGACAACATCGATTCATCTGTTACTTGCTGCGGTAGCTGAACCCCTTTATCCTCTGCATGACCTGTCATTCCACAGTAATTAGATGAAACCCACTAGCATGAGTAGGAGTTGTTTGAGCCCTGATGTGCCTACTCATTCATGCTTGTTTGTCATGCCTGCTACTGCTTAGAGTTGAGTCAGGTCTGATTCATCGGGGATGAATCAGAGGTGTGTGAACATGTCCTACGGTGTGTGAGCTAAGCGTGTGAACACGATTTGGTAAAGGTAGCGGTGAGAGGCCATGTAGGAGTACATGGTGGGTTGTCTCATTGCAGCCGTCCTCAGGAACTGAGTTCTGTGTTTGTGATCCATGATTCAGCTACTACCACGCATTGGGCCCGAAACCAATGGACCCTCTCGGCTTCTTAATCACCCTTGTCCTCTGTCCAGGAGTTGCAAGTAGTTTCTGGTGTTTGTAGTATGCTGGAGGCCGTGCGCAGCGCTGACCGTAGGGGTGGGCTGTGATGCGGTAGGCACGTGGCACGGTGTACCGGGCGCCCGTTTGGTGTCTCGGGAACCCTGTTCACATCGTTTGGGGCTGTGAGCGAAACTCCGGCCGGATCTCCTCATGGATGGAACCCGAATAGGCGATAAACCTGGACTAGAGACTTGAGTGTTTAGGTAGGCCGTGGCCGACACCCACGTTGGGCTTCCGCTTGAAGGTTGCCGAGTACATGTCGTGTAAACGGCGGTAAGTGGTGAGAGCGTGTGTGAAGAAGTACACCCCTGCAGGGTTAACATCATCTATTCGAATAGCCGTGTCCGCGGAAAAGGACTTCTGGGTTGCTTATATCAGTTCATAGACAAGTGAAAGTGGATACTCTAAAATACGCAAGATAAGCGTGAGTGCTATGGATGGCGTTCTCGTAGGGAGACGGGAGCGGATCCATAGTGGTGTATTGATATGGTGAATATGTGGACTCGTGTGCGCCACCTCAAAAGAGTTACTTGCAGTCGTAGTTTAGGATAGCCACCGAGTCAAAGCTGGCTTGCTGCAGTTAAACCCCACCATCCCCTTTGTTGATAATGATGCATATGTAGTTAGTTCTGATGTAAGTCTTGCTGGGTACATTTGTACTCACGTTTGCCTATTTTATGTTTTGCAGAGAGACTTCGGTCTCACTAGTAGTTCCGCGTGGACTTCGACGTTTAGCTTGTTACCTCAGCTACGATCTTGTGCCCTCGGCAGGATCTGGTAGATAGTCAGGCTTCTCAGCCTTTTTCATTTATAGATGTCTGTACCCAGACATGATAGCTTCCGCTTGTGCTTTGACTTGTATGCTCTGATTGTTGGGTCATGAGACCCATGTTTGTAATATCTCGCTCCTCGGAGCCTATTGAATAAATTACTTGAGTCGTAGAGTCATGTTGTGATGCCATGTTGTATTTGCACATATCGAGCATATTGTGTGTATGTTATTGAAATGCTTGGTATGTGTGGGATCTGACTATCTAGTTGTTTATCTTTAGTAGCCTCTCTTACCGGGAAATGTCTCCTAGTGTTTCCACCGAGCCATGGTAGCTTGCTACTGCTCCGGAACACTTAGGCTGGCCGGCATGTGTCCTTCTTCGTTCCTGTGTCTGTCCCTTCGGGGAAATGTCACGCGATGAATACCGGAGTCCTGTTAGCCCGCTACAGCCCGGTTCACCGGAGTCCTGCTAGCCCAGTGCTACAGCCTGGATTCACTCGCTGATGACCGACACGTTCGATGCTGGGTCATGGATGCCTGTCCCTGTAAGTCTGTGCCACTTTGGGTTTACGACTAGCCATGTCAGCCCGGGCTCCTTATCATATGGATGCTAGCGACACTGTCATATACGTGTGCCAAAAGGCGCAAACGGTCCCGGGCTAAGGTAAGGCGACACCCGTGGGAATACCGTGCGTGAGGCCGCAAAGTGATATGAGGTGTTACATGCTAGATCGATGTGGCATTGAGTCGGGGTCCTGACAGCGTTGGTATCAGAGCTTGACTGCCTGTAGGATTACCAAGCCAAACTGGTCGAAGTTGAGTCTAGAAATTCTTTAGTTATATGTAAGGGAATTGATTGTGGGATGGAACGTAAGGCTCTTTTTACTCCTTATACCTCATGGCCCTTCTGATCTGAGTCATCATCTTCTCTTCTACGGGGATTAAGAACTAGGCTATCTCTTCTTTCTATCAGGATCACGTGTTACTAATCCGTAGACTTATAAGATTGTTGGATTTAAGCTCAGTTCAGTTCCTACTACTTCCGTATGTTAATTGTTGATCTCGAAACCTTGATATTGTGCTTCTGAGTGGTTATGCCACCATTTTTGTGAATGTCTCAAATCTTTTCTGAGCATTTACAGCCGTTATGCTGTCCGAGTCATCCCAGGTTTCTAATAGTCTGATGCATTTGCAAATTCCTTCCTCCCGTTTCGATGTTCCTTGGGCCAGATTAACCACACTAATCAGTGAGTTGAGGTACTCCGTTACCTTGACATATATGTTGGAGATATTATTATGACCCTAGGTGTCTTAGGGGATCATCTAGTAATTTAGCCATGATTTGTGTTCCCAGTGTGATGATTCTGGCCATCATTCTCGAAAGCATCCCGTGATGCTACTTAGTAGTAGGTATTCTATTCCTGGGTTCTTGAACCCGAGATTCACTCTACCTACTTCATGTTGATAGTAATTGCTAGTGCCTTTAGGATATTAGTAACCTTTGCGATAGTCCTTGAAGTCCGTGGTATCTTCTTCTTCCAAATACCATGAACTACTTATGGCAGAAGTTCCTCGTTGAACTGAAATATCACAACAGGATTATTCTTGATGAGTTCTCCATTATATATTGTGGCTCTGCCAGTTCTACCTTTCTGCATGGGTTATCCGGAAGAAATATGTTGAACTTCGTTCGACATGCTAATCCATGCATCCACAACTCAGAAAATCATATGTTCTTTTGAGTTGTCCCATCTTAGTTGTTTCCGACCCTCGCCTATCAATTGATAGTCAAGAGTATGCGTGCATTCGTTCGTCGATGCCTATTACCCTTGTGGTCCGCCAAGCCATTCTATTTCAGAATGAATAGGAGAAACAAACTCCAGAATCTCATCCATATCTAGGATTGGGTCAAAGCAATTGTATTCCGCAGATCAAAATGCCAATCCAGCTTCTGGTCTGTTCTACCTTGAAGTATTACCATCTTTATATCAGGAATATCATGGGAATTGCACACCATCTTATGAATTCTTGACGCAGTAATACTTCTGATCATCATTGATAATTTCTTGGTTTCCGTGTTATTGTAACCGGAATGCCGACAAATGAATCATGGCGTGTGAAATCAATACTGCTAGCAACTCCATTGCTTGGTAGTAAATGGACGATAACCTCATTCTTAGCGTGTTGATTATTGAATCATCACCCTAAGGTTGATTGTGCTACCTAGTCCTTATTTCTGGTGCACTCTCCGATCAGTGAGTTAGGATAGTGCCAACTGCTTATTTGATCATATCGTCTTGCCCTGAAAAGTAAGATTGTTCTCGAGCTTAGTAACATACCGGTGGTTCATGATATTCCAAATTTCTTCTCGGAAGTATCACCAGGTTGTCGCCTGACCGCTATGTTGATCTCGTGATCAAGTTGGGTTCTTGTGAACCACCTTCTCTCCAAAAATCGGTGTTAGATATCCCTGAGCTAGTTGGTTAAGCTAGACAACAACTTGGAGAGTTGGAAGATAAAAGCTTGCCTGACTTAGTTCGTTCCAAAGGGATATTCTTGTGTAGGGTGTGCTGAAGAAAGATGATATCTTCATTGATTGGTCCTTGTGATCAGTTGCTGGACCTATTGTCTTATCAATCCTTTGATTTGAGTGTGGGCTATCGTCAAATCAAATCAGTACCAACGATGCTCGTAATGTTGTCTTATTCGTGGTTGATCCCTCGAGCATACACCATTACATCTTTGGCCTGACCAATGCTATCACTTGTTCACTTAACTATGGAATTCCTTTTAAAGGGAAACTCGGAAGAATTGTTGTTGAGCCCATTGACAACATCCTTATCTCCTCCATGATGTTGTTGAACATTAAGTTAGTGTTGGAAACTTTTGAAGGCATTTTCTTCATGCTAGCTCATGAAGTAATTGTTTGATGAAAGGAGTGACTTCCTCTTATACACGTGCATTTGGTGAAAGTTGCCGCCGTGAATTTGAGAAAGTTAGTTTTGCTTCCTCTGGGATCATCCCAAGTCAGTCATGCATACGTGCGAAGTATTCTATGGTCTGGAGATTTGCAACCTCCATTCTATATGTATATCCTAGCACACCAAGCCACTGATTGACTCGTTCAAGGAAAAGAAGTCTATGCTTGGGATCTAATCCATGGACTTGCGTAAAGACTTCGATATCCTCGATTATGGTTCCCCACCTGAACTCGGTAGTGATTAATTATAAGACTACTACATGGCCATGCTTGTCTGGGACAACGTGTCCACATGTTGTAGCAGAACCAGCTCATGTTTTGGAGCTTACTATCGTAGTTCATTCCCCGAGAATCTCGCAACGCCATCTCGTCGATTCGTGTTGCAAACTTCCGTTTTTCTTCCTGGACTCGATGAGTCTGGAATATCCTGACACCAACCAGATCTGAATCTCAGGCAGATATGATGGTTGGAATATTTCCCAAGAATTATAATATTGGTCGCGCGAAAACCGGTAAAGTGGATGTCGTGGCCAACACACCCAGCCGGAAGACCTGTTATTATAATATCTTGATTGAGGAAGTTGGCCACCTCCCCATATGGATTTCGTAGGATTTACTCCCTAGTTGCCCCTATGGATTTTGAGATCCCGAAGTCCGACCTTTTACTTGATGTTCTAGATATCAAACCATATCTATGAATGGGTTACGCTAGCACATCAATGAGAACATTAGAAGCGGAGTGCTAAATGTCTCTCGGTCGATCATCCAGATTTTATTTCCTTGGCCCCGCCAAGGGTGAAATCTGAGAAGGTGTTATCTTCCTTTGCATCTGCATCATCCATCATCATTCATCATGGTAGCAAGTTGTGTTGCCAGGATCCTTGACACGGATATTGGTAGAATCTTGATGATTGTGGAAATGCTCAAGTTCTTGAGAGCACGCACAAGCGCTACGTGTTATCATCGGCACTAGCTGGGTTTGCTCTCAGTTCCCTCGGCAATGCTATGATCTATTCAATAGTGAATTCACTCTCTATTGTTGGGTTCTTCCCCAGTTACCAGAATCATTCCCAGCATTTGCATTTTGTTCCCAGCTTGCACCGCCAATGTGCCATTCTACCATGGGTTTCTTCCATTTCCGGTGATAAGCAAATTCATCCATTACGTTGTCTTCAACAAGGTAATCCACATCATCCAAGTCCGAGTATGCCATTCTACCGACCCCCTCCAAACGATCGCTCGAGAATTGCCTTAGGCTGGTTTAAAGAGTTTCAATGATCTCTGAATCAAAGGTAATTCTTTTTGCCACTTAAGGAAATGATCTACGAATCACCCTCCTCCAGGATGTTTCGTCGTGGTATCATGGCAACTCAACTCCTCGCTACGTGGGCAATCGTTTACCACCTTCTTAAGCGTGAAATTGTTGTCTACCTAGTGAACCTTCGTCATCTGCCTCACTCCATTCTTATGGATGTGTGCTTCGTCCCTCAGCTCGAGAGATGTTGCTATGTCTCATTCCGCGAGTTAATCCTGAGTTGTTCGATCTTCGAGAAGATCGACCCTTTTAGAGTCTCCTTCTTCCCTCCATGTCATGTTGGCAGGATCTCTCAGAGCTAGACGACAAGACAAAGATGGTGATCGAAACAACGTTCCTATGAAGTGCAACCTGGATCGTGAAGATTGTGCTAGTCTGCGTTTCCCCTTCACCTTACCCTACGCTTGAATCTCGGGACGAGATTTTTGTTTAGTGGGGGTGAGCTGTCACAGCCCCAGATCAGCCCTTGTTTGTTTTTGTTTTAGCATCTATGCAACATGTTTAAATTTTATGAAATTTGAAATGGGGATGACCAAGCCCTAGCACCAAAGCATTGCAAATAGGTTCAACTTCAAAATATTTTCACAGAACCCAAATTGGTTTGCAAAAATGTTCATGATTACTGGAAAAGGGTGAAAACCATATCCAGAGATGATGGATATTTTTCCAAGACCTTTTTGGATTTTTTGAATAAACCATATTGTATTTGACTTTGGGCATTTAAATACTATAAATAATTTAAATGTTCAAATAAATGTTGGAAATTGTTAAGGGTCACTGAAATAATTCAGAAAGCACCCATAATTATTTCCAGGATTTTATAAAATGATTTGATATTTTAAATCAAATCAAAAACAAATTGCAGAAATAGAAAAGAGAAACAGAACAGAAATAAAAGAGAGAAGGACTACCTGACGCTCACCTGGTAGCCCACCTGGCCCAGCAGCACGGCCCAGCCCATCTCCACCCCCCCCTGTCGTCTTCCTCCCTGCCAGGAGGACAGACACCGCGACGCCGCCGCGCGCGCCACCTCCTGCTTCCCCTGGCCACCTCCTGCTTCCTCCCCGAGCCCTCTAGCGACGCCACGGAGTCGTCCCCGACCGCTATCCCTCTCTCTGCTCGCTCTGGCTCTCTCCCTCTCTCGATTTGGAGCACCACCGAGAGCCACCGGAGGGCGCCGCCGTCGCATCCATAGCCACCGGCCACCCCTCGCCCTTCCGATGAGCTCAGGAGCTCCGTCCCGACCCCATGGAGCTGCACACCGACGCACGTGACCAGAGGAGGCCCCAGTCGACCGGAGCATCGTCGTCTTCATCCCCGGTGCCCGGAGATCGCCGCCGTAAATTCGCCGTCGCAGAAGCTTCCCCGAGCTCGCCGACCCCTCCGTCCAGTCCACTGTGAGCCCCTCTTCCTCTTCCCCCTTCCCTCAAGCTCGCACTCATCCCCTAGCCTCTTCCTCCACCGCGGCCGAGAGTTTCTCGCCG
The DNA here is from genome assembly GCF_018294505.1 of Triticum aestivum. Classification (NCBI taxonomy): domain Eukaryota; kingdom Viridiplantae; phylum Streptophyta; class Magnoliopsida; order Poales; family Poaceae; genus Triticum; species Triticum aestivum. The sequence continues at coordinate 277,958,507 of NC_057800.1, read as the reverse complement.
CCGGCCATGGCGTGGCCGTGGCCACAGCCACCCCAGCTCGTATCCGAGCCCACTGACGTGCTCACCGCGATCTCAGGAGTCCGTAGCACGCTCCAGCTCCTCCTGCCGTGCTCCCTAACCCTGACCCCGAGCTCGCCCGAGCTCCGGCCGCCGCCGAGGTCGACGCCGTGCTCAACTCCGGCCACCTCGCGGCCTCCCGTCCGTTCCTTTGGATGCGTAGGAGCAAGAGCTTGTCCCTAGTGCCCTCAGCGCGCCAAACCACTGCTCGTAGCGCCAAACCCGCCACCACCCGAACTCCGGCCGCCGCCGTCGTCATGATTGTCGTCGCCTCCGGCCACCCTAGCTTCTCCCGTTGGCCCTGTTAGATGCGCGCGGGCCTGGGCATCCCGTAGAGCCCCTCCGCCGCTCTTTTGGTCATCGGAGGGCGAATCCCGACGCTCTCCGCCGTCCCTGGCCTCGCCGGCGACGAGCCTTGGGTCAACTCCGGCGAGTTGACCCGGGTTTGACCCTCCCCTCTCTCTCACTGACGTGTGGGCCCCAGGCCATTAACTAAACCTAATTAGCCACTAACACTGACCAGTGGGCCCCGACCCCCCCTAATCCTTTAATTAAGCAGATAACCCCCTGTTAACTAACTGTGACGCTGACATATGGGTCCCACAGGTCAGTTTGACCTGGACGGCGCCCGTTGACCTGCTGAGGTCAGCATGAGGTCATGCTGACGCAATAATTCCTTTCTGGAATTAAAATAAATTAGGAAATGATTTATAATTCCAGAAAATTATATAAACTTCAATAAATCATAGAAAATTAACCGTAACTCCAAATTAAATAATTTATATATGAAAAATTATCAGAAAAATTCAAGGAATCCATCTGTACCATTTTCATGCATGTTAGAACAACTTATAGCTGCTGTTTAGCACAAATCATTAAAGGGCATTTAAATAATCACATATGGAGTTTGAATTTGAATCTTGTATTCAAACCAACTTCATTTAATCTGTTGCTAGTTGCATTAGCTCAAAACACATTCATATTGCCATGTCATGATCATGCATCATATTGTGCATTGCATTGATTGTGTTCTTCTTGTTGCCGGTATCTGTTCCCTCCCGGTAGACGTGATACCGATGATGTGATCGTTGACACTGATGAAGACTCAATGTTATCTTCAGAAGTGCCAGGCAAGCAAAACCCCCTTGTTCATTCCGATAAAATCCCACTCTCTCGCTCCTGCTCTCTTTTACTGCATTAGGACAACATCGATTCATCTGTTACTTGCTGCGGTAGCTGAACCCCTTTATCCTCTGCATGACCTGTCATTCCACAGTAATTAGATGAAACCCACTAGCATGAGTAGGAGTTGTTTGAGCCCTGATGTGCCTACTCATTCATGCTTGTTTGTCATGCCTGCTACTGCTTAGAGTTGAGTCAGGTCTGATTCATCGGGGATGAATCAGAGGTGTGTGAACATGTCCTACTGTGTGTGAGCTAAGCGTGTGAACACGATTTGGTAAAGGTAGCGGTGAGAGGCCATGTAGGAGTACATGGTGGGTTGTCTCATTGCAGCCGTCCTCAGGAACTGAGTTCTGTGTTTGTGATCCATGATTCAGCTACTACCACGCATTGGGCCCGAAACCAATGGACCCTCTCGGCTTCTTAATCACCCTTGTCCTCTGTCCAGGAGTTGCAAGTAGTTTCTGGTGTTTGTAGTATGCTGGAGGCCGTGCGCAGCGCTGACCGTAGGGGTGGGCTGTGATGCGGTAGGCACGTGGCACGGTGTACCGGGCGCCCGTTTGGTGTCTCGGGAACCCTGTTCACATCGTTTGGGGCTGTGAGCGAAACTCCGGCCGGATCTCCTCATGGATGGAACCCGAATAGGCGATAAACCTGGACTAGAGACTTGAGTGTTTAGGCAGGTCCGTGGCCGACACCCACGTTGGGCTTCCGCTTGAAGGTTGCCGAGTACATGTCGTGTAAACGGCGGTAAGTGGTGAGAGCGTGTGTGAAGAAGTACACCCCTGCAGGGTTAACATCATCTATTCGAATAGCCGTGTCCGCGGAAAAGGACTTCTGGGTTGCTTATATCAGTTCATAGACAAGTGAAAGTGGATACTCTAAAATACGCAAGATAAGCGTGAGTGCTATGGATGGCGTTCTCGTAGGGAGACGGGAGCGGATCCATAGTGGTGTATTGATATGGTGAATATGTGGACTCGTGTGCGCCACCTCAAAAGAGTTACTTGCAGTCGTAGTTTAGGATAGCCACCGAGTCAAAGCTGGCTTGCTGCAGTTAAACCCCACCATCCCCTTTGTTGATAATGATGCATATGTAGTTAGTTCTGATGTAAGTCTTGCTGGGTACATTTGTACTCACGTTTGCCTATTTTATGTTTTTGCAGAGAGACTTCGGTCTCACTAGTAGTTCCGCGTGGACTTCGACGTTTAGCTTGTTACCTCAGCTACGATCTTGTGCCCTCGGCAGGATCTGGTAGATAGTCAGGCTTCTCAGCCTTTTTCATTTATAGATGTCTGTACCCAGACATGATAGCTTCCGCTTGTGCTTTGACTTGTATGCTCTGATTGTTGGGTCATGAGACCCATGTTTGTAATATCTCGCTCCTCGGAGCCTATTGAATAAATTACTTGAGTCGTAGAGTCATGTTGTGATGCCATGTTGTATTTGCACATATCGAGCATATTGTGTGTATGTTATTGAAATGCTTGGTATGTGTGGGATCTGACTATCTAGTTGTTTATCTTTAGTAGCCTCTCTTACCGGGAAATGTCTCCTAGTGTTTCCACCGAGCCATGGTAGCTTGCTACTGCTCCGGAACACTTAGGCTGGCCGGCATGTGTCCTTCTTCGTTCCTGTGTCTGTCCCTTCGGGGAAATGTCACGCGATGAATACCGGAGTCCTGTTAGCCCGCTACAGCCCGGTTCACCGGAGTCCTGCTAGCCCAGTGCTACAGCCTGGATTCACTCGCTGATGACCGACATGTTCGATGTTGGGTCATGGATGCCTGTCCCTGTAAGTTTGTGCCACTTTGGGTTTACGACTAGCCATGTCAGCCCGGGCTCCTTATCATATGGATGCTAGCGACACTGTCATATACGTGTGCCAAAAGGCGCAAACGGTCCCGGGCAAAGGTAATGCGACACCCGTGGGAATACCGTGCGTGAGGCCACAAAGTGATATGAGGTGTTACATGCTAGATCGATGTGGCATTGAGTCGGGGTCCTGACAGATTGTTTAAGACTCTCATCAGTCAATCCCATCAGACGAAACGTCTCATAATAGAGGATGTTGATGCTACTGCCTCCATCCATGAGCACCTTAGTGAATTTATATCCACCAACCTGAGGTGCCACCACCAAGGCTAAGTGACCCGGATTATCAACCCGGGGAGGGTGATCTTCTCTGCTGCACACAATAAACTATTCTGACCACCTCAAATAACATGGAATCGCCGGCTCAACGGCATTGACAGCCCTCTTATGAAGCTTCTGGTCCCTCTTGCATAAACTAGTGGTAAATACATGGTACTGCCCACTATTCAACTGTTTTGGGTTGCTCTGATACCCGGACTGTTGCTATTGTTGCTGCTGATTACCTTGGCCGGGTTGTGGATTATAACCTCCCTGATTACCTAGATGGCACTAACCGTGAAAACCGCCTCCGCCTGAACCGGTGCCCGGGCCATGAAAGTCGCCTCTGCCTAAACTGCTGCCAGGCCCGTGACTACCATCAAACATGTTGAAATTTTTAAATGCCTTCATGATCGTACAGTCCTTCCACAGATGGGTAGCTAGCTTCTCCCGGGTGCTGTGTCTCGGACAAGGTTCATTCAATAGTTGTTTGAGGGTGGGACCTGACCCGCTGATGTCTACTACACAACCTTCTCCTTGTAGACGTTGTTGGGCCTCCAAGTGCAGAGGTTTGTAGGACAGTAGCAAATTTCCCTCAAGTGGATGACCTAAGGTTTATCAATCCATAGGAGGCGTAGGATGAAGATGGTCTCTCTCAAGCAACCCTGCAACCAAATAACAAAGAGTCTCTTGTGTCCCCAACACACCCAATACAATGGTAAATTGTATAGGTGCACTAGTTCGGCGAAGAGACGGTGATACAAGTGGTATATGGATGGTAGATAAAGGTATTTGTAATCTGAAATTATAAAAACAGCAAGGTAACTAACGATAAAAGTGAGCATAAATGGTATTGCAATGCGTGGAAATAAGGCCTAGGGTTCATACTTTCGCTAGTGTAAGTTCCCTCAACAATGATAACATAATTGGATCACATAACTATCCCTCAACATGCAACAAAGAGTCACTCCAAAGTCACTAATAACAGAGAACGAACGAAGAGATTATGGTAGGGTACGAAACCACCTCAAAGTTATTCTTTCCAATCAATCCATTGGGCTATTCCTATAAGTGTCACAAACAGCCCTAGAGTTCGTACTAGAATAACACCTTAAGACACAAATCAACCAAAACCCTAATGTCACCTAGATACTCCAATGTCACCTCAAGTATCCGTGGGTATGATTATACGATATGCATCACACAATCTCAGATTCATTTATTCAACCAACACATAGAACCTCAAAGAGTGCCCCAAAGTTTCTACCGGAGAATCACGACGAAAACGTGTGCCAACCCCTATGCATAGGTTCATGGGTGGAACCCGCAAGTTGATCACCAAAACATACATCAAGTGAATCACGTGATATCCCATTGTCACCACATATACGCACGGCAAGACATACATCAAGTGTTCTCAAATCTTTAAAGACTCAATCCGAAAAGATAACTTCAAAGGGGAAACTCAATCCATTACAAGAGAGTAGGGGCCAGTTCTTTTCGGTGATTCTCCCAGAATCACCCCTCCCCAGCTTCTCCCAGAATCGCCACTTCATATTTTTTTACAATCCTATCTAGTTCAGGTATAATTAGCTAGGATTGTAAAAAACATATAGAGTGGTGATTCTAGGAGAAGCTGGGGAGGGGGGTGATTCTGGTAGAATCGCCCAAAAGAACTGGCCCTAGTGGGGGGAAGAAACATCACAGGATCCAAATATAATAGCAAAGCTCGCGATACATCAAGATCGTAACACCTCAAGAACACGAGAGAGAGAGAGAGAGATCAAACACATAGGTACTGGTACATACCCTCAGCCCCGAGGGAGAACTACTCCCTCCTCGTCATGGAGAGCATCGGGATGATGAAGATGGCCACCGGAGAGGGATTTCCCCCTCCAGCAAGGTGCCGGAATGGGTCTAGATTGGCTTTCGGTGGCTATGGAGGCTTCTGGCGGCGGAACTCCCGATCTATTGTGTGTTCTGGAAGTTTTAGGGTACATGAGTATATATGGGTGCAGGAAGTACGTCGGTGGAGCTTCGGGGGCCCCATGAGGCAAGGGAGCGCCCTAGGGGGGTCGCCCCCACCCTCGTGAGCACCTCCCTTGGCTCTTGACGTGGGGTCCAAGTCTATCCGGTAGCTTTCCTTCCAAAAATAACTTCTCCAGTTGATTTCGTTCCGTTTCGACTCCGTTTGATATTCCTTTTCTTTGAAACACCGAAATAGGCAAAAAAACAGCAATTCTGGCTGGGCCTCTGATTAATAGGTTAGTCCCAAAAATAATATAAAAGTGGATAATAAATCCCAATATTGCCAAAACAGTAGATAACATAGCATGGAGCAATCAAAAATTATAGATATGTTGGAGACGTATCAAGCATACCCAAGCTTAATTCCTGCTCGCCCTCGAGTAGGTAAATGGTAAAAACAGAATTTTTGATGCGGAGTGCTACTTGGCATAATTTCAATGTGATTCTTCTTAATTGTGGTATGAATATTCAGATCTGAAAGATTCAAGACAAAAGTTCATATTGACATAAAAATGATCATACTTCAAGCATACTAACTAAGCAATCATGTCTTCTCAAAATATCATGGCCAAAGAAAGCTATCCCTACAAAATCATATAGTCTGGCTATGCTCTATCTTCACCACACAAAATATTTAAATCATGCACAACCCCGATGACAAGCCAAGCAATTGTTTCATACTGTTGATGTTCTCAAAATTTTTCAATCTTCACGCAATACATGAGCGTGAGCCATGGATATAGCACTATAGGTGGAATAGAGTGGTGGTTGTGGACAAGACAAAAAGGGAGAAGATAGTCTCACATCAACTAGGCGTATCAACGGGCTATGGAGATGCCCATCAATAGATATCAATGTGAGTGAGTAGGGATTGCCATGCAACGGATGCACTAGAGCTATAAGTATATGAAAGCTCAACAAAAGAAACTAAGTGGGTGTGCATCCAGCTTGCTTGCTCACGAAGACCTATGGCATTTTGAGGAAGCCCATCATTAGAATATACAAGCCAAGTTCTATAATGAAAAATTCCCACTAGTATATGAAAGTGATAGAATGAGAGACTCTCTATCATGAAGATCATGGCGCTACTTTGAAGCACAAGTGTGGTAAAAGGATAGTAACATTGTCCCTTCTCTCTTTTTCTATCATTTTTGGGCCTTCTTTTTTTATGGCCTCTTTTTCCTTTCTTTTTTATTTTTCGTCCGGAGTCTCATCCCGACTTGTGGGGGAATCATAGTCTCCATCATCCTTTCCTCACTTGGGACAATGCTCTAAAAATGATGATCATCACACTTTTTAGTTTTCTTACTACTCAACAATTACAACTCAATACTTAGAACAAAATATGACTCTATATGAATGCCTCCGGCGGTGTACCAGGATATGCAATGAATCAAGAGTGACATGTATGAAAGAATTATGAACGGTGGCTTTGCCACAAATACGATGTCAACTACATGATCATGCTAGCAATATGACAATGATGGAGCGTGTCATAATGAACGGAACAGTGGAACGTTTCATGGCAATATATCTCGAAATGGCTATGGAAATGCCATGATAGGAAGGTATGGTGGCTGTTTTGAGGAAGGTATTTGGTGGGTGTATGATACCGGCGAAAAGTGCGCGGTATTAGAGAGGCTAGCAATGGTGGAAGGAAGGAAAGTGCGTATAATCCATGGACTCAACATTAGTCATAAATAACTCATATACCTATTGCAAAAATCTAGAAGTTATCAAAGCAAAGTATTACGCGCATGCTCCTAGGGGGATAGATTGGTAGGAAAAGACCATCGCTCGTCCCCGACCGCCACTCATAAGGAAGGCAATCAATAAATAAATCATGCTCTGACTTCATCACATAACGGTTCACCATACGTGCATGCCACGGGAATCACAAGCTTTAACACAAGTATTTCTTAAATTCACAACTACTCAACTAGCATGACTCTAATATCACCATCTCCATATCTCAAAACAATTATCAAGTATCAAACTTCTCATAGTATTCAACACACTCATAAGAGAATTTTATTATTCTTGAATACCTAGCATATTAGGATTTTAAGCAAATTACCATGCTATTAAGACTCTCAAAATAATATAAGTGAAGCATGAGAGTTCATCTAATTATTCAAAATAAAACCACCACCGTGCTCTAAAAAGATATAAGTGAAGCACTAGAGCAAATGACAAACTACTCCGAAAGATATAAGTGAAGATCAATGAGTAGTCGAATAATTATGCAACTATGTGAAGACTCTCTAACATTTAATAATTTCAGATCTTGGTATTCTATTAAAACAGCAAGAAAAGCAAAATAAAATGAAATTCTAAGAATGGCAAACATCATGTGAAGAAGCAAAAACTTAGGATCAACCGAAACTAACCGATAATTGTTGAAGAAGAAAGGTGGGATGCCAACCGGGGCATCCCCAAGCTTAGATGCTTGAGACTTCTTGAAATATTATCTTGGGGTGCCTTGGTCATCCCCAAGCTTGAGCTTTTGTGTCTCCTTAATTCCTCTCATATCACGGTCTCCCTAAATCTCAAAAGCTTCATCCACACAAAACTCAACAAGGACTCGTGAGATAAGTTAGTATAAACCATTGCAAAAACCTTATCATACTCTACTGTAGAAAATCACTAAAATTATTATTCAACATTTCATACTAAATGCCTCTGCATATTTAATAGTCCTATTCTCAAATAGAATCATTAAAGAAGCAAACATATGCAAACAATGCAAACATAATAGCAATCTGCCTAAACAGGACAGTCTGTAAAGAATGCAGCAACATCCATACTTCCCTAGCTCCAAAAATTATTAAATAAAATTCCCACTGTAGTAAATTTATCAGATCTTAATATGCAAAAGGTTTCAACATTTTATCACATTCTGAATTTTCTAGGGAATTATTGCAACAGCGGTAAACTTTCTGTTTTCAAACAGCAACATGTGGACTTCTAAAATAGGCATAGTAAAGGCTATCAATGCCACTTTTATTGAAATAAAATATGCAAAACATTGTTCTAAATAACATAAAGAAAATCCTAACAAAATAAATTGACGCTCCAAGCAAAACACATATCATGTGGCGAATAAAAATATAGCTCCAAGTAAAGTTACCGATGAACGAAGACGAAAGAGGGGATGCCTTCCGGGGCATCCCCAAGCTTAGGCTCTTGGCTATCCTTGAATATTACCTTGGGGTGCCTTGGGCATCCCCAAGCTTAGGCTCTTTCCACTCCTTATTCCATAGTCCATCTAATCCTTACCCAAAACTTGAAAACTTCACAACACAAAACTTAACAGAAAACTCGTAAGCTCCGTCAGTATAATAAAGCAAATCACCACTTCAAGGTACTGTAATGAACTCATTATTTATTTATATTGGTGTTAAACCTACTGTATTCCAACTTCTCTATGGTTTATAAATTATTTTACTAGCCATAGATTCATCAAAATAAGTAAACAACACACGAAAAACAGAATCTGTCAAAAACAGAACAGTCTGTAGTAATCTGGATCAAACGTATACTTATGAACTCATAAAATTCTCAAATAAATTTCTGTACCTGAGGAATTTATCTATTCATCATCTGCAAAAAGAATTAACTAAATATCACTTTCCAAATAAAAATGGCAGCAATTCTCGTGAGCACTAAAGTTTCTTTTTTTTACAGCATGATCAACAAGACTTTCCCCAAGTCTTCCCAACGGTTCTACTTGGCACAAACACTAATTAAAAGCATAAAACCACATCTAAACAGAGGCTAGATGAATTATTTATTACTAAACAGGAGAAAAAAGCAAGGAACAAAAATAAAGTTGGGTTGCCTCCCAAAAAGCACTATCGTTTAACGCCCCTAGCTAGGCATGATGATTTCAACGATGCTCACATAAAAGATAAGAATTGAAACATAAAGAGAGCATCATGAAGAATATGACTAGCACATTTAGATTTTGTGAGCAAACAACTTATGGGAACAATAATCAACTTGCATAGGAAGGTAAAACAAGCATAACTTGCATAGGAAACTTGATATTATTGCAATCCCTACAAGCATATATTCCTCCCTCATAATAATTTCAGTAGCATCATGAATGAATTCAACAATATAACCAGCACCTAAAGCATTCTTTTCATGATCTACAAGCATAGAAATTTTACTACTCTCCACACAAGCAAAATTCTTCTCATGAATAATAGTGGGAGCAAACTCAACAAAGTAACTATCATGGGATTGAAAATTGAAATCAAGATGACAAGTTTCATTGTTATCATTATTCTTTAAAGCATATGTGTCATCACAATAATCATCATAGATAGGAGGCATGCTTTCATCATAATAAATTTGCTCATCAAAACTTGGGGGACAAAAAATATCATATTCATCAAACATAGCTTCCCCAAGCTTGTGGCTTTGCATATCATTAGCATCATAGGTATTCAAGGAATTCTTACAAACAACATTGCAATCATGATCATCATTCAAATATTTAGTGCCAAACATTTTATAGATTTCTTCTTCTAGCACTTTGGCACAATTTTCCTTTGCATCATACTCACGAAAGATATTAAAAAGGTGAAGCGTATGAGACAAACTCAATTCCATTTTTTTATAGTTTTCTTTTATAAACTAAACTAGTGATAAAACAAGAAACTAGAAGGCTCGATTGCAAGATCTAAAGATATACCTTCAAGCGCTAACCTCCCCGGCAACGGCGCCAGAAAAGAGCTTGATGTCTACTACACAACCTTCTTCTTGTAGACATTGTTGGGCCTCCAAGTGCAGAGGTTTGTAGGACAGTAGCAAATTTCCCTCAAGTGGATGACCTAAGGTTTATCAATCCGTAGGAGGCGTAGGATGAAGATGGTCTCTCTCAAGCAACCCTGCAACCAAATAACAAAGAGTCTCTTGTGTCCCCAACACACCCAATACAATGGTAAAATGTATAGGTGCACTAGTTCGGCGAAGAGATGGTGATACAAGTGGTATATGGATGGTAGATAAAGGTATTTGTAATCTGAAATTATAAAAACAGCAAGGTAACTAATGATAAAAGTGAGCGTAAACGGTATTGCAATGCATGGAAATAAGACCCAGGGTTCATACTTTTCGCTAGTGTAAGTTCCCTTAACAATGATAACATAATTGGATCACATAACTATCCCTCAACATGCAACAAAGAGTCACTCCAAAGTCACTAATAGCAGAGAACGAATGAAGAGATTATGGTAGGGTACGAAACCACCTCAAAGTTATTCTTTCCAATCAATCCGTTGGGCTATTCCTATAAGTGTCACAAACAGCCCTAGAGTCCGTACTAGAATAACACCTTAAGACACAAATCAACCAAAACCCTAATGTCACCTAGATACTCCAATGTCACCTCAAGTATCCGTGGGTATGATTATACGATATGCATCACACAATCTCAGATTCATTTATTCAACCAACATATAGAACCTCAAAGAGTGCCCCAAAGTTTCTACCGGAGAATCACGACGAAAACGGGTGCCAACCCCTATGCATATGTTCATGGGCGGAACCAGCAAGTTGATCACCAAAACATACATCAAGTGAATCACGTGATATCCCATTGTCACCACAGATACGCACGGCAAGACATACATCAAGTGTTCTCAAATCTTTAAAGACTCAATCCGATAAGATAACTTCAAAGGGGAAACTCAATCCATTACAAGAGAGTAGAGGGGGGGAAGAAACATCATAGGATCCAAATATAATAGCAAAGCTCGCGATACATCAAGATCGTAACACCTCAAGAACACGAGAGAGAGAGATCAAACACATAGCTATTGGTACATACCCTCAGCCCCGAGGGAGAACTACTCCCTCCTTATCATGGAGAGCACCGGGATGATGAAGATGGCCCCGGAGAGGGATTGCCCCCTCCGGCAGGGTGCCGGAACGGGTCTAGATTGGCTTTAAGTGGCTACGAAGGCTTCTGGCGGCGGAACTCCCGATCTATTGTGTGTTTTGGAAGTTTTAGGGTACGTGAGTATATATGGGTGCAGGAAGTACATCGGTGGAGCTTCAGGGGCCCCACAAGGCAGGGAGGCGCGCCCTAGGGGGGGGGGCGCCCCCACCCTCGTGAGCTCCTCCCTTGGCTCCTGACGTGGGGTCCAAGTCCATCCGGTAGCTTTCCTTCCAAAAATAACTTCTCCAGTTGATTTCGTTCCGTTTCGACTCCGTTTGATATTCCTTTTCTTCGAAACATTAAAATAGGCAAAAAACAAAAATTCTGGGCTGGGCCTCTGGTTAATAGGTTAGTCCCAAAAATAATATAAAAGTAGATAATAAAGCCCAATATTGCCCAAAATAGTAGATAACATAGCATGGAGCAATCAAAAATTATAGATACGTTGGAGACGTATCACCCGCCTGACCGAGGAGGTGGCCTACCCTTGCGTTGTTGGTTGTTTCCCTGTGTATTGGTGTTAGCCACAAACTCGCCAGCCTTACGTTTATTACCTCCTTGATTTGCTGGGTTATGCTGGTGACCCTTGCCGTTGCCATTCTTCTTTCCCTTCCCTGTTTTTTCTTCATCAGACACGTGATCCTTGGTACTGTGAGAATCAGCATATTTGACCAGGGCCGCCATCAACTGGCCCATGTCATTGCAGTCACGCTTGAGCCGCCCCAGCTTCTGCTTCAGAGGTTCAAAACGGCAATTTTTCTCCAACATTAAGACTACAGAGCCGGCATCCATCTTATCAGATGAATGTATTATCTCCTTGACCCGGCGCACCCAATGGGTCATGGACAAACCCTCCTCTTGCTTACAATTAGTCAGGTCCACGATTGACATAGGTTGTTTACATGTGTCCTTGAAGTTCTGAATGAATCGGGCCTTCAACTCCGCCCATGAGCCGATGGAATTGGGTGGCAACCCTTTCAACCAGGTGCGAGCCCTTCCATCGAACTTCATAGTGAAATACTTAGCCATTGCTGCATCGCTGACCTCCAAAAGCTCCATCGCCATCTCATAACTTTCAATCCATGCCCCAGGTTGCAAGTCGGCCGTGTAATTAGGCACTTTACGAGGCCCCTTAAAGTCTTTTGACAAGCGCTCATTACGTATAGCCGACACCAGGCAAGGGACACCTCCTGTTCTTGTGGCTACTCCTGCCTCAACAGAGGTTGCTGGATAAGCCGGGAAAGCCTGATGAGCCGCCTACTCAGCTGCCAGTTGAACCGCCTGCTCAGCCTCTTGACGGATCCTCTCCTGATCCGCCAAGTTAAGGGCTCCACCCTGCGCCGGCTCATGCTTGCGCGGTTGGTTATGGCGTTGAGCGTTGCTCGACATAACGGCTGAGTCCATATGCTTGCTATAGCTCGGGCTCCGGCTTGGGCGGGGGGTTGAATGGATTCTATCTCGACTGTAAGAGTACGCATCCTGCCACGCCAAAGCCATCTGAAGAAGTTCTCTCACCCTTCGTGTTTCGATTGCTGTCGGAGAGTCGCCTTCCATCGGGAGAGCCGCCAAACAAGCCGACGCAGCAATGAGATTCTCTAAAGGATTGGAAAAGTGACCCGGTGGTATTGGTGTATAATGAGGCGGAGCAGTATTCATACGAGGTGGTTCCATGGCCCGCGGCTGAACCGGCGCCCCGGCCCCGGGTGTCATGATCCGGTTTGCCTTCGGCGGGTTACTTGGACTAGCCCCAGGTGTGTGGAAAAGGTTCCTAGGATCGTAAGTCAGAGGCAGACGTGACTGAGTCTTGTGGTTCCTTCTCCTCATGACCTCGTTTGACGCGTTCAGATCCACCGAGAGACGGAAAGTCTCCGCTTGAAGCTGTTGAGCACGAGCATCCAAAGCTGCCCGCTCCGCGGCCATCCTGACCTCTTCGGCTGCTAAATTTTCCTTGGCCTGTGCCATCTCTTTGCATACTCGTGCCACCTCCGCGTCATGCTGAGCCTTATCCGCCGGATCCACCACAAGGGTCAATAGAGCCATCAACTTATCCATGAGGTCCATTAGCATCTGAGCCGGGGGGCGCGCGGGGTCTCCTGACCCGGCTGCTGCCGACCCAGTGGTTACTGCTGCCGCAGCCGTAGAGTTCTGCCCGGGTTGAGTGCCAGCCATGAAAACTCCGGCTCGATTCAGCGGCTCAGAGAGGTCAGGAATACTCTGCCATCGGAACAGCCCCCAAGCACGCCGTCTTGTAGGTGATACAAAGAATCTGTATCGCCTGAGGATGACTCATCGTCGGAACAGATGGCCGTCTCACTGCCATCCACTGATCCTTTAGATAACTCACCTCCATGGATGCAACCCACGAAGGCATGCTTTACGGCAGGTTGGGCCCAGGCGGATCTCACGCACTGAGCCGTCTCGATGAGGTTGGTGTAGACGTCCGGCTCAGGGCCTCACTCGCTGATCCAGATGATGAAGACATGGATTCCGCCGAAGGGGACCTGGTACCCGTACTCAATTGAGCCGGCCTCGGGGCCCCATCCTTTGTCGTCGATGTAGAGCTTGCCGCGACGACTCTTGGTCATCCGGCCCATAGCGTATCCCTTGAGCCCTTCGAAGTTTCCCTTCAAGAACTCAAATCCACTGTGTGCTGGCCCCACGGTGGGCGCCAATTGTTATGGAATTGTCACGGCAAATGTCCTAGCAAGAGGAATTAGTCGTAGGGCCATCACAACTAGGAAGCTTAAAGGGGTTAATCAGGACAAAGGACACGAGAGGTTTTATACTAGTTCGGCCCCTTACGATGAAGGTAAAAGCCTACGTCTAGTTGTGCTGGAATTGCTGGGGTTTCGATGACCAGGGAGCAAATACGCTTTGCCCGGCTTCCAGTTGTTGTTTCTTGTCCTAAGCCGCAGCGGGGTCATCCCCTTATATACACGGGTTGACACCCGACAGCCTACAGAGTCCCGGCCGGTTCATAAAACGTGTCCGGCTCGGTGACTTCTTTATATGCCTTTCTTTACAAGTCTTTCTTTACATACGGCGGTTTACAATATTGGGCCTTAAGGCGCCTCTGGGCTTAGGCCTTCTACAAGTCTTAATAAACTATTGCCTTGAAAGTTACTGGGCTTCTTTTGTAACCCGCCATTGGGGTTGACCCGGCCCCTCATGGGCGGGTCTTACCTGGTAGCTATATTCCCAACAAGGGTAGATCTTCACGAAGTAGGAGATCTCCTTGCCCGTACAAACTCCTTGGTTCAACTCCACAATCTTGACGGAGGCTCCCAAGTGACACCTAACCAATCTAGGAGACACCACTCTCCAAAAGGTAATAGATGGTGTGTTGATGATGAACTCCTTGCTGTTGTGCTTCAAATGATAGTCTCCCCAACACTCAACTCTCTCTCATAGGATTGGATTTGGTGGAAAGATGATCTGAGTGGAAAGCAACTTGGGGAAGGCTAGAGATCAAGATTTATGTGGTTGGAATGGAATATCTTGACCTCAACACAAGTGTAGGTGGTTCTCTCTCTCAGAAAATGTTCTTGAGCTTTGGTGTATATTTACCCAGGTTCGGGCCACAAGGATGCGTAATACCCTAGTCCTGCTTTGGTGTATATTTAAGTGTTCTTGAGCTTCCGAACTAGCTGCGGTGCATGCATAGTCCAAAAGATCCGAATCCTTCTCCAGTACGCCTCGGGCCTCCTTTTATAGTCAAAAGGGGTCGCCACAGTGGCACACAGGAGGTGGAAAGGTGTATAGTGTACAAGCTTATCGCCTGTCGTTACGGAACAAGGCACATTAAATGCGCTCCTTAGGTGTCATGTTGCTTTATTGGGGACGGTAGCGAGGCCCGTCCCGTCCGTCGCCGTTCCGCCTCACTCCGACACGCATCCAGGCCAACAAGGCATGCAGCGCCACGTGAGCTGGCAGGCTGCTGAGATGGCGTGGTGGTAGGGTCTTCACGAAGATCTGCATGCCACCACGCAGGTGCTTGACTAGCTGGATTAGCATCCAGGTACTGCACTAGCCTCAGTTGGTGGGTCGGCCGCTGAGCTCGAGCGGTGACGGGTTGGCAAGGTCTTGTCGCGGTCTCGAGTATATTCGCGGTAAGGGTCTTGCCGGGTGTAATGCCCTCGATGCGGCTATATCTCCCACGTGTCGAAGCATGACTTAGAGACATAACCGCATTGAAAGCAATGTCGCAAATGAGGTAATCTTCACAAACAACCCATGTAATACAATAGGGGAAAAGATACATAGTTGGCTTACACTCGCCACTTCATGCAATTACATGAATAAAGCATCACATCATCCAAATACAATCAAGGCCCGACTACGGAGCCAAAATGAAAGAAGAACCCAAAATGCGACAAAGTCCCCGATCGACCCCAACTGGGCTCCACTACTGATCAACTAGAACGAAACAACACAAAGGACAAGATCTTCATCGAGCTCCTCCTTGAGCTTGGTTGCGTCATCTGCACGGACTCATCGGCACCTGCAAGCTGGTTTTGGAAGTATCTGTGAGCCACGGGGACTCAGCAATCTTGCACCCTCACGATCAAGACTATTTAAGCTTGTGGGTAAGGTAAAGGTATGAGGTGGAACTGCAGCAAGCGACTAGCATATATGGTGGCTATCATACGCAAATGAGAGCGAGAAGAGAAGGCAAAGCACGGTCGATAAAAGTATGATCAAGAAGTGATCCTAGAACAACCTACGTCAAGCATAACTCCAACACCGTGTTCACTTCCCAGACTCCGCCGAGAAGAGACCATCATGGTTACACACGCGGTTGATGCATTTTAATTAAGGTCAACTTCAGGTTTTCTACAACCGGACATTAACAAATTCCCATCTGCCCATAACCGCGGGCATGGCTTTCGAAAGTTCAAATCCCTGCAGGGGTGTCCCAACTTAGCCCATGACAAGCTCTCACGGTCAATGAAGGAATAGACCTCCTCCCGAGACATTCCGATCAGACTCGGTATCCCGGTTCTACAAGACATCCTTGACAATGGTAAAACAAGTCCAGGAAGACCACCCGATGCGCCGACATCCCGATAGGAGCTGCACATATCTCGTTCTGAGGGCAACACCGGATAAGCAATCCGTACAACTAAAACCAGCCCTCGAGTTTCCCCGAGGTGCTGCTGCAAGGGGCTCTAGTTTGGACCAACGCTTAGACAAGCACTGGCCCGGGGGGGTTAAAATAAAGATGACCCTCGGGATGCGCGACTCCCAAGGGAAAAAAGGCTAGGTGGCAAATGGTAAAACCAAGGTTGGGCCTTGCTGGAGGAATTTTATTCAAAGCAAACTGTCAAGGGGTTCCCATTTATAACCCAACCGCGTAAGGAACGCAAAATCCGGGAACGTAACACCGATATGACGGAAACTAGGGCGGCAAGAGTGGAACAAAACACCAGGCATAAGGCCGAGCCTTCCACCCTTTACCAAGTATATAGATGCATTAATTAAAATAAGATATATTGTGATATCCCAACAAGTAAACATGTTCCAACAAGGAACAACATCTCCATGTCCCAACAAGGAACAAACTTCAATCTTCACCTGCAACTAACAACGCTATAAGAGGGGCTGAGCAAAGCGGTAACCTAGACAATCAACGGTTTGCTAGGACAAGGTGGGTTAGGGGCTTGGTTCAACAATATGGGAGGCATGATAAGCAAGTGGTAGGCATCGCAGCATAGGCATAGCAAAAGAGCGAGCAACTAGCAAGCAAAGATAGAAGTGATTTCGAGGGTATGATCATCTTGCCTGAAATCCCGCAAGGAAGAAGAACGTGTCCAAGAAGAAGACAAACGGACGTAGACGAACGGGTCCTCACAAACGTGACGTTATCAGAATCAACTCGAAGAAGCAAACACCGGAAAAGAAGCACACAACATAGTAAACAACCAACACATGAACATGGGATGATATGCGGGATGCGGTATGCGATGCATATGCATGATATGCAAAGGAATGAAAGAACCTGGCCTCAACTTGGAAAACCAAGTGTGCCACTGGAAAGATGAGGTGAAATCGCTTGAAAACGATATAAAGAACGCCAGAATCGGAGTTACGGTTTGGAAATGGCAAGCAATTCAAATATGGCACCGATCTGCGATATACAGCAAGTAGCCATCTAAATGCAACAAGATGAACATGCTACAGCACTCAATCATGGCAACAAAATACATGGCAGGGATCTATTCATGATTCTTAACAAAAGTCTAGCACTGAGCTACGGCCAATTCATACATTAACAGGTTCAAACAAGCATGGCAAAAATGCATATGGTAAACAGATTTCAGACTTAGTGAAATTAACACTTGTCTGGAATTTCAGATCAGGTAGCGCACTTCGGAGCAACAAAACTACAGGCTACAGGACCTGAACATGGCAAACTAAAGCATGGCATGGAGCTACTCCAAGAGCTTAACAAAAGTCCCTTAGTGACCTTGAGCCAAAAGGGATGAGAAAATACAATTGCAAGCATGTGAACATGGCAAAAACATAATCAGATCACAGACTTGGTGAAAACTGGAGCATGCTGAAAACAGATATCAAGTAGGCATGTTAACGAGCTCGATGCACTCACTACAGAGCAAGGCATGACAATCTAAGCATACACCCATCAAGAATACACAAAATACAAGCTAGACATGGCAAGAACAATAGCAAAGCATGCACGGACCGACTACAACATCCTCGGCAAAATTGCTAACAAGTAGAAAATCTGCCCAGATTCACGAAATAGCAAAAGTAGAGCTCGATTGACTCAAGCTAGGGTGCTCCATAATTGTAAACAAAGACATGGATGGATAGAGCACTACAATATTAACAAAACATCCTTACTGATCATCCTCAAAAGAGGCACGGATCACTAGGAAACAACATGAACATATGGCATAATGAGATAAACGGACCAAGGACTTGGTGGAAAAGCTAAGCCCCTGAAATCAGCTTTACCAAGTGCCTCATTTGGCAAGCTTGTGCTAGTCACCACACACATCACAAAAATACATGGGTTGCACCTCTGGAAAGATGGCAAAACCCTTAACAAAACATATGTAGGGCTCATGGACATATCATGCACACAATAATCCTGGCAAAAAATGACAAATATCTAAATGGAGCAGCAGATTTGACAATTAACTCAAGTAGCACTCTTCTAATAGCATTTCGGGCATCAAGATGAGCTCAAATGAAAATGATGCAATGGAATGAAATGATTTAATCTCTGAGGCGAACATTTTGATATGCTATATGCATGAATCGGAGCTACGGATGCAAAGTTAGGACATGATGAACATGGGCACATGAATCTGAAATCTCACGACTTGGTGGAATTTTAACCTCTCCGGGAAAAGTCAACGCGGCGCGGAGAACGAGGATGGCGGCGGATCTGGCCGGAACAGGGGCTACCGGAGCTCGCGTTCGCCGGAGCAGAGGTGGATCTGGCCGGCGAGGGTCGAGAAGGAGCACGGCTGGAGTGGGTGACGGCACCGGCGTCCTCCCCGGCGAGGTCGACGGCGGAAGACGGCAGCAACGAGATCGGCGCGTCGGCGGCGACGAGGTGCGCCAATGGCGGCGCGGCGGAGTGACCGGCCGGCGTGGACGGCGCGCGGCAGCCCTCGGGCGGCGCGGCGGGAAGAGCAGGCACGCGACGCACGGAGGCTCGGGCGCTCGGGCCCGGACGCGGCTTGGGCGGGCCGGCCGTGGGCCGGGCGGGCCGCGGCGGCTGGTGGAAGGACGGCGGGACAGGTGGCGGCGTCCGATAGGAGGAGAGCGGCGGCAGCGCGACATGTCATGCTCCGATTGGTCAGAGTGAGGTGGCGGTGGTGGCGGACATGTCCGGCGGCGTGCGGGGGGAGTTTTAGGGTTTCATCTGCGGAAATTTTGGAGGGGATAACATATATATAGGTAGAGGGAGCTAGGAGAGTCCAAATGAGGTGCAATTTTCGGCCACGCGATCGTGATCGAACGACCGAGATGATGGAGGAGGTTTAGGTGGGTTTTGGGCCAAATTGGAAGGGTGTTAGGCTGCAACACACACGAGGCCTTTTCGGTCCCTCGGTTAACCGTTGGAGTATCAAATGAAGTCCAAATGGTACGAAACTTGACAGGCGGTCTACCGGTAGTAAACCAAGGCCGCTTGGAAAATCTCGGTTCAATCCGGAAATGTTTAATCCCCACACATGAAAGAAAGGTAGAAATGACCACCGGAGGAGAATGGAGCACCGGAATGCAAACTGACAACGGGGAAAATGCTCGGATGCATGAGACGAACACGTATGCAAATGAAATGCACATGATGACATGATATGAAATGCATGACACGCAAGCAATGACAAGGCAACAACAGCGAATAACTGGACGACACCGGGCACATCGGTCTCGGGGCGTTACAACACTCCACCACTACGAGAGGATCTCGTCCCGAGATCTAGAATGGCACCGGAGGGAAAAACGGAGGAGAAAGAGAAGAGGTAAACTACGTTGCTTCTTTGACAAACGAGTGAAACCACGAACCTTGAATAAGGTTAAGCCATTTGGAGAAAAGAATACAACGGAGATGAACGAAGTTGAAAACACTCCGTTAGAAAAGAGGGACAAAGAACATTGCGAAAACCTTGAGGTTGAAGGGAAGATATATAAAGAAAACACTCCGGTTAAGGAAGGGGATCAAGGAAGACCAAATTCGGGCAGCACTCCGGTTGAAAAGAGAGGAATTGAATAAGAACTTGATAAGGTGATATAACTTGAAAAGAGGGCACGACACTCTAGTTAAATGGACAATCATGAAAAGAACATGATCTTGACAAAACAAGAAGATGGGTTGAAGAGAACAACAACACAATGCCTCCGGAATGAAAGAATAGAAGTTGTATCGACGAAACAAAAGAATGGAGAAGAAAACAACATCCTCTACCTCCAATGAGCTTGAAAAGCACCTTAAAGAGAAGGGTCACACGGAGTTGTTGGAACAATCCACAACGAAAAGAATAAACTTGATATGGTCTTATGGAACACATCTCAAATTATGAGGTGACAACCTGCCACTCACGGGAAGAAGAATTGGATTGATATGAACAAGGAGATGAGAAAGTATATCGCACCGGAAAGGATAAATGAAGAACTTGGATCATTTATAAGCACCATAATAACAACCATCCTTAGGGAAGGCTTAAGGTGAAATATAACCCAAGATAACTCCAATGACGAGATTGATGGATTTGAAATATCTCATTCATGACAACATGTGAATCAAGAGACATGAATTCAAATTATCAAGAATGACATAATACCATCTCCAATGATACGGAAGAAAGAATTGCAGTCCGGATTGCAAGATGAGAATGCTTGAGCTCCTTAGAAAAGAATCTCGATGAAAACTTCGAGAAGGGATTAAATCCTTGATGAATCCATCATGTAGAACCTTCATGAAGAACTCCGATAATAAAAGAATGATCCAAAATAATTGAATGATGAAAAGAATAAGATTTAAGCCTCACGATGGTTTAGATAGAGAACTCCGTGATAATATAATTGAAAGAGGTTGGAACCCTGGGCAAAAAGAGAAGATGAAACAAATGAAACCGAGAGTTTGAAGGTCCTCCGGAATAAGAATTAATCATTTGGATGAAACAAGAATAAGAATTATTATGCTTATCCTTCACCAATTAAATTGATGACAATCAACAGATTTGGCATATCACTTATTCTCGTAAAAGATCAAGAGAGATATAACATAAACTTGGAAAGGTCTTCTATGAATCCACCGGTAGGATTGAAAACAATGAATGAATTGATATGATAACAAGGTAAGAAGAATCTTGTGCGAACCACCGTAAGAATTGAAAATGAACGAAGAAGAAAAATAAAGAAGCACCAGGAAGAATTAGAGAGCAAATGAAGATACTTGAGGGGAATTTACATAAAAGAGAATGAAGAGATCACAAGCCGATTAAAGATCACTTGAGCGAAACACCGTAAAATTGGAGAATGATAGCTGAAAGCTGAGAATGAATAATCCCGAAATGATGGCCTCTGGACAATCAAATTTAGCAGAATCTGGAATTGCTCCGGATAGTTGAAAAGAATTCTCACGATCAAGACAATTACGAGAGGATGGCAACAAGCTAGAATCACGAATCTTGAAGAGAAAAGAGCAAGATTAAAGAGAAATTCTTTTTCGGTCTTCAACATCCGAGAATGACGATGAGTACACCACCAAGAATTATTGAGGCACACCGGAATGAAGAATGGAAAAGTTGAGCCAGCGATGAAAAGGATTAGAAAGATCTTGGACAAGGGCATCTGACTGATGATAAATCATTCTTACGTCCAACTTCAAAAGAATTTAGGATAGCTCCGGGAAAATAGAAGAGTCAGGTAAGATCCTGGAAAAAGACATGTGGGTTAGGGCCCACTCAAAAGGAAACACTGTTGAATGATTTAAAAGATAGATTGTGCCGGTTGAATTAAATGGCTTGAATGAGATAACAACCTCGAAATAGGTTAAACTGATCTTGAAAGACAAGACGAGCCTTTTGAGATATCTTGAGCACTCCGGGACAATAGAATAGCGAGAGATGAACGATTAAGAATTGCACCAGCATGAGAAAGCATTGAAATACGGAAAAGAATATGATCAAACACCGAAAGCTTGAATTGAATCCACCGGAGAAGATAAAAGAACAAGGAATGATAACTAGAAGTTCCGTTAGTATCTTCATGAGAATCATCGGATAAGAACATTGAAGGAAAATAATAGAGAGGGACTTTCACCAATAAAATGGATAGTGATTAAGGAATCTGAATCCTTGAAGAAAAAGGGGTGGGTGGGTGGGAAAACAAAGACAACTTGAAGACGGATGAAACAAACAACGTTGATGAAAAACTGAGATTGGATCTTGCAGATGTTGAAATGATCGGATCCACTTGAAGAGAAAACACGCCGGTGAAAAGGATTGACAAGACAATCTTGATGATCAAGAAGGATTGGTATCCACATCGGAGTATGAGAACACCATTTGGGAAAGGTATGGAATCAACACTTGACATTGAAGCAACTCGAATACCATAACTCAAAACAAAACAAAGGATTGGCTTGCAGAATAAGCCAGAACAAACATATGATAGAGATTTCGTCCGAAGTTTTCGTGGTGGGGCCTACACGGGCTCGATCGTACAACACCATCATGTACAAGGCAGTGCACATGACATACGAAGTGTCCCCGAGTCGGCATAGCCAAGGACTCTTTAAGACACAACGAGACCACTGTAAAACCAACCGTCAATAGGCGGACCACTAGACGTCGAACCCCAACTTCATATCATACATCTGTCGGAAAGATATCCTAAGAGCTACTTGAATTCCCACTTATAAACTCCCGAAAATTTTCCGGTTATGCAATCGGGTGTTGGGGATACAAGGGAAGCATAATATCTCACCCAAACTAGCAAATCCTACATCCAGCTGTATCCATCCTTCAACACATAACCAAGAAACCTTCGGAAATCATCTACCTCAACCTTCGAAAAGCATCCGTTATACGAGTTATGGCAATACTCCCGAACTCCCGCCCCAGTACTGGGTGGCGTCGAGGTTATCTCACCAACGAACTGCATAAAAGAGATTTTCGATGTCGGCGTACTAAACTCAGGTATTCCAGAACTGCAACGATAAAATTATGACGACAACACCTCGGAGCTCAACTCCCCGGGACACTTCCACAAAACCCCTGACAGGAGGCACCAAGACAATGTTCTCGTCACAAAACCATCGGAACGACTCCAAGATACCCGCGTGATCCTAAAAAAAATTTAGTGAAATTTGAGAAGAGAAGAGTCAAAACTCTACGTCAGGATGCCTTACCAGAGCGATGAGGAGACTGGGGAGTAAAAAGAATTCCTAAACTCTCCGATATATAATTCCTAAATGACTCAAAACATTTTTCTAGACACAACACGGCTGCTAAAAACGATCAAGCAGTGGGGCTCCTAAGGTCGGGGAAGGCTCTGATACCAACTTGTAACGCCCTCGATGCGGCTATATCTCCCACGTGTCGAAGCACGACTTAGAGCATAACCGCATTGAAAGCAATGTCGCAAGTGAGGTAATCTTCACACAACCCATGTAATACATAAGGGAAAAGATACATAGTTGGCTTACACTCGCCACTTCACACAATTACATGAATAAAGCATTACATCATCCAAATACAATCAAGGTCCGACTACGGAACCAAAATAAAAGAAGAACCCCAAATGCGACAAAGGTCCCCGATCGACCCCAACTGGGCTCCACTACTGATCAACTAGAACGAAACAACACAAAGGACAAGATCTTCATCGAGCTCCTCCTTGAGCTTGGTTGCGTCATCTGCACGGACTCATCGGCACCTGCAAGCTGGTTTTGGAAGTATCTGTGAGCCATGGGGACTCAGCAATCTCGCACCCTCGCGATCAAGACTATTTAAGCTTATGGGTAAGGTAAAGGTATGAGGTGGAA
This sequence comes from Triticum aestivum, assembly GCF_018294505.1. Taxonomy (NCBI): domain Eukaryota; kingdom Viridiplantae; phylum Streptophyta; class Magnoliopsida; order Poales; family Poaceae; genus Triticum; species Triticum aestivum. The sequence continues at coordinate 277,934,631 of NC_057800.1, read as the reverse complement.
GCTGCAGCAAGCGACTAGCATATATGGTGGCTATCATATGCAAATGAGAGCGAGAAGAGAAGGCAAAGCACGGTCGATAAAAGTATGATCAAGAAGTGATCCTAGAACAACCTATGTCAAGCATAACTCCAACACCGTGTTCACTTCCCGGACTCCGCCGAGAAGAGACCATCACGGTTACACACGCAGTTGATGCATTTTAATTAAGGTCAACTTCAGGTTTTCTACAACCGGACATTAACAAATTCCCATCTGCCCATAACCGCGGGCACGGCTTTTGAAAGTTCAAATCCCTGCAGGGGTGTCCCAACTTAGCCCATGACAAGCTCTCATGGTAAATGAAGGAATAGACCTCCTCCCGAGACATTCCGATCAGACTCGGTATCCCGGTTCTACAAGACATCCTCGACAATGGTAAAACAAGTCCAGCAAGATCACCCGATGCGCCGATATCCCGATAGGAGCTGCACATATCTCGTTCTCAGGGCAACACCGGATAAGCAATCCGTACAACTAAAACCAGCCCTCGAGTTTCCCCAAGGTGGCGCTGCAAGGGGCTCTAGTTTGGACCAACGCTTAGACAGGCACTGGCCCGGGGGGTTAAAATAAAGATGACCCTCAGGATGCGCGACTCCCAAGGGAAAAAAGGCTAGGTGGCAAATGGTAAAACCAAGGTTGGGCCTTGCTGGAGGAGTTTTATTGAAAGCGAACTGTCAAGGGGTTCCCATTATAACCCAACCGCGTAAGGAATGCAAAATCCGGGAACATAACACCGATATTACGGAAACTAGGGCGACAAGAGTGGAACAAAACACCAGGCATAAGGCCGAGCCTTCCACCCTTTACCAAGTATATCGATGCATTAATTAAAATAAGATATATTGTGATATCCCAACAAGTAAACATGTTCCAACAAGGAACAACATCTCCATGTCCCAACAAGGAACAAACTTCAATCTTCACCTGCAACTAACAACGCTATAAGAGGGGCTGAGCAAAGCGGTAACCTAGCCAATCAACGGTTTGCTAGGACAAGGTGGTTAGGGGCTTGGTTCAACAATATGGGAGGCATGATAAGCAAGTGGTAGGCATCGCAGCATAGGCATAGCAAAAGAGCGAGCAACTAGCAAGCAAAGATAGAAGTGATTTCGAGGGTATGATCATCTTGCTTGAAATCCCGCAAGGAAGAAGAACGTGTCCAAGAAGAAGACAAACGGACATAGAAAAACGGGTTCTCACAAACGCGACGTTATCGGAACCAACCCGAAGAAGCAAACACCGGAAAAGAAGCACACAACATAGTAAACAACCAACACATGAACATGGGATGATATGCGGGATGCGGTATGCGATGCATATGCATGATATGCAAAGGAATGAAAGAACCTGGCCTCAACTTGGAAAACCAAGTGTGCCACTGGAAAGATGAGGTGAAATCGCTTGAAAACGATATAAAGAACGCCAGAATCGGAGTTACGGTTTGGAAATGGCAAGCAATTCAAATATGGCACCGATCTGCGATATACAACAAGTAGCCATCTAAATGCAACAAGATGAACATGCTACAACACTCAATCATGGCAAAAAAATACATGGCAGGGATCCATTCATGATTCTTAACAAAAGTCTAGCACTGAGCTACGGACAATTCATACATTAACAGGTTCAAACAAGCATGGCAAAAATGCATATGGTAAACAGATTTCAGACTTAGTGAAATTAACACTTGTCTGGAATTTCAGATCAGGTAGCACACTTCGGAGCAACAAAACTACAGGCTACAGGACCTGAACATGGCGAAGTAAAGCATGGCATGGAGCTACTCCAAGAGCTTAACAAAAGTCCCTTAGTGACCTTGAGCCAAAAAGGATCAGAAAATACAATTGCAGGCATGTGAACATGGCAAAAACATAATTAGATCACAGACTTAGTGAAAACTGGAGCATGCTGAAAACAAATATCCAGTAGGCATGTTAACGAGCTCGATGCACTCACTACAGAGCAAGGCATGACAATCTAAGCATACACCCATCAAGAATACACAAAATACAAGCTAGACATGGCAAGAACAATAGCATAGCATGCACGGACCGACTACAACATCCTCGGCAAAATTGCTAACAAGTAGATAATCTGCCCAGATTCACGAAATAGCAAAAGTAGAGCTCGATTGACTCCAGCTAGGGTGCTCCATAATTGCAAACAAAGACATGGATGGATAGAGCACTACAATATTAACAAAACATCCTTACTGATCATCCTCAAAAGAGGCACCGATCACTAGGAAACAACATGAACATATGGCATAATGAGATAAACGGACCAAGGACTTGGTGGAAAAGCTAAGTCCCTGAAATCAGCATTACCAAGTGCCTCATTTGGAAAGCTTGTGCTAGTCACCACACACATCACAAAAATACATGGGTTGCACCTCTGAAAAGATGACAAAACCCTTAACAAAACATATGTAGGGCTCATGGGCATATCATGCACACAATAATCCTGGCAAAAATGACAAATATCTAAATGGAGCAGCAGATTTGACAATTAACTCAAGTAACACTCTTCTAACAGCGTTTCGGGAATCAATATGAGCTCAAATGAAAATGATGCAATGGAATGAAATGATGTACTCTCTGAGGCGAACATTTTGATATGCTATATGCATGAATCGGAGCTACGGATACAAAGTTACGGCATGATGAACATGAGAACATGAATCTGAAATCTCAGGACTTGGTGGAATTTTAACCTCTCCGGGAAAAGTCAACACGGCGCGGAGAACGAGGATGGCGGCGGATCTGGCTGGAACAGGGGCTACCGGAGCTCGCGTTCGTCGGAGCAGAGGTGGATCCGGCAGGCGAGGGTCGAGGAGGAGCACGGCCGGAGTGGGTGACGGCACCGGCGTCCTCCCCGGCGAGGTCGGCGGCGAAAGACGGCAGCGACGAGATCGGTGCATCGGCGGCGACGAGGTGCGCCAATGGCGGCGCGACGGAGTGACCGGCCGGCGTGGACGGCGCGCGGCAGCCCTCGAGCGGCGCGACGGGAAGAGCAGCCGCGCGGCGCGCGGAGGCTCGGGCGCTCGGGCCCGGACGCGGCTCGGGCGGGCCGGCCGTGGGCCGGGCGGGCCGCGGCGGCTGGTGGAAGGACGGCGGGACAGGTGGCGGTGTCTGATAAGACAAGAGCGGCGGCGCGACGTGTCATGCTCCGATTGGTCGGAGTGAGGTGGCGGTGGTGGCGGACATGTCCGGCGGCGTGCGGGGGGAGTTTTAGGGTTTCATCTGCGGAAATTTTGGAGGGGATCACATATATATAGGTAGAGTTAGCTAGGAGAGTCCAAATGAGGTGCAGTTTTTGGCCACGCGATCATGATCGAACGACCGAGATGATGGAGGAGGTTTAGGTGGGTTTTGGGCCAAACTGGAAGGGTGTTGGGCTGCAACACACATGAGGCCTTTTCGGTCCCTCGGTTAACCGTTGGAGTATCAAACGAAGTCCAAATGGTATGAAACTTGACAGGCGGTCTACCGGTAGTAAACCAAGGCCGCTTAGCAAATCTCGGTTCAATCCGGAAATGTTTAATCCCCACACATGAAAGAAAGGTAGAAATGACCACCGGAGGAGAACGGAGCGCCGGAATGCAAAACTGACAACGGGGAAAATGCTTGGATGCATGAGACGAACACGTATGCAAATGAAATGCACATGATGACATGATATGCAATGCATGACACGCAAGAAATGACAAGGCAACAACAGCGAATAACTGGACGACACCTGGCACATCGGTCTCGGGGCGTTACACCGGGGTCTTATGATCGCCCTCGGCAAGAGTCTTTCTGGGGCCATGCGAGTGTTTTCGGCAAGGAGCCTTGTCAGGGCCTCGGGGGCATCCTCGGCAAGGGGGCTTGCGATTGTCTTGTATTCTGGTCATCGTCTAGTCTTGTGGGCCTTTGTCTTCACAAAGATTTGTGCGTTACCATGGAGGTGCCTCCCGAGCCTTGGTTCCAATGTGGTTGATGGTGTTGGAACCCTTGGGCTCAAGGGTGGCGCGCTCTGCTGGCGTTGGGCAAGTTGCCCTGGCAAGGTTCTTGCCGGGGCTGGGGAGGCCGCCCCGGCGAGGGTCTTGCCGGGGGAGTCCACCTCGCCCTCTTGCTCTTTGTTTCTCTGGTCTTGGTGTTGTTCTGGTTGTCTTGTGCTTCTGCTTCCTCTGCCCCGCTAGGTATGGCCACAGGCGCGACTCGAACTGTCCGCGCACAAGTAAAGGGGTACAAAAGAGAGCCCCTATTTTTGTGCACCGACAGGAGCCCCTGGGCCTGGGCCATACATAAGCGCGACGCGTTGTTGGGCTAGGCCCAAAACGATGCGCGGACATGCGGGGCCGAGTTTTACTGCTGTAACTTCCTCGCCCATCGCACTTCCCCACGATCCGCGTTGAACGCGCGACGTGGGGGTCGTGCATGACGTGGCAGTCATGCGTGGGGGCAGTTGCTACCCTCATGCGTCACATCGCAGTGAATGGTAAAGAGGCGGCCCATGACTTCCCCATAAGAAAAAGTGGAAACCGCGGGCGCGCTGCTCATTTACCCTCCGCGTCTCCCCATTTTCAGAACCGTTGTTCCCCCTTCTCCTTCCTCAAGCGAAAAAAGGCCGAAACCCCTGCCTCCATCCCCGCCGCCGCACCCCCATTGCCCCCAATCTCTCACTGCTCTAGATTCTTCACCTCTTTCCCGGCCGCCATGGCACCCAAAACCACCAAGGGCAAGGGAGTGGCCAAGGACGCCAAGGAGAAGGAGATGCCAGAGAGCGAGTCGGTGGCGCTTCGGACGCAGCTTGCCTACTTCCCCTCGACGGTTGATGTGGTCCACCTAAGGGACTACTTCAAGCCTCTGTGGGGGGTGAAGACGACGGGGCACCCGGCTACGCGCATCATCCCCGCCGATTTTGCCAAGGCTGGCCCAAATCGGTATCCCTTCTTCGTTGACTACTTCTCCTGCGGGCTTTGCCCTCCTTTCTTCGATTTTTTCAATGATATCATGCACGCCTTCGGCTTCCATCTTCTTGATTTCACGCCGAATGCCGTGGCGTGTATGGCCCTCTTCGCCCACCTCTACGAGGGCGTTTGCCGGAATGCTTCCCAGCACGGCGCTTTTCTGCCACTATTTCTTTCCCTGTATCCAGGCAGGGGGTGCCATCTCCGGCTGCGTCACCTGGATCCCACAGACTCAGGAGAAAGGCACGTATCTAGAGGGTGCCTAGAAGGAGAGGTGGGAGGAGTGGAGGGGCCGGTGGCTATGGAGAGTTCTGCCAAGTTCGTCAGAGCCCGCCAGTCCGCCGCAAGGACTGGAGCGATGCCGATGTCAATGACAAGAAGCTCGGGATGGCTACCACTATGATCCATCGCCTCACTATGGCTGGTCTCACCCTTGAGATGATTTGGGCCAATTTCATCTACCGCCGCATCGCCCCACTGCATAACAAGGGGAGGGCGGCCTAGCTCTTCAGGAACACGGCCGATGTCATGAGGGTTCGCCCCGGCTTGCAGCACAACTTCATGGTGATGGGGCACACTCATTTTTGTCAGCAACTTTTCCATCTCGATGTGGGCGACGACGGCATGGCTGAGAGAGCCGGCAAGGCCGTAAAGGCCGGCAAGGTCGTCAAGGGGCCTCTGTTCGGGGTGTCGGCGGGAGTGGTCCTGCTGAGCAACAACTCTCACCAAACCGTCATCATTGCCATGATGCTGGACTTCAACGCGCACGGCCTTGACCCAAGGTGGGCCAAGCCAGAGGAGGAGCGGGTCCAGGAGTTCTTCGACAACCTGCCGAGAGGTATGTCTGTGATGAGGCACTTCTTATGAAGGACACCACCAAGGAGGAGCTAGACTACATCACCGCCAGGGCGGCGGAGGCGGCGCTTGCCAGGGAAGCCGACAGCGTTGGCCATGTGGAGAACGAGGCTGAGGTGGCCGCGGAGGAGGAGGAGCTTGTCGGATGGGCAGAGTCTGCTAGGGAGGCCAGCAGCGCCGGCATCGGGGCCCTTCTCATCGAAGATGTGGTCGAGGAGTCGACCGAGGGAGAGGCCGGGGCTGACGACCCCCCGACAACGGGGAGAAAGCTTGTCCTGCGGCGGGCCAGCTCTGGTGAGCCAGTCCAGCCCAGCATGATCGGTCAGCGGCAGGAGGCACAGTGGGAGTCCATGCGCCTGACGTGAGCCGCGACAGCGAGGAAGGTGGTGAAGGCCGCGGTGGCGAAGAAGAAAGCGACCGCCTCTTCTTCATCCAAGCGTCGCCGGACTCCATCCCCTTCCCCTCCTCCCGTGGACATTGACACGGAGGTCGTCTTCAATCTTGAGTCTCTTAGCCCAAGGAGGAAGAGGAAGGCATCAGAAGAGGAGGTGGAGGATGAGTAGGCATATCTCCTTTCATCATCTCTGTTCCTTCAGACCATGCTGGTTTCCTTGACTTGTTTTTATTCTTGCAGGGACATGGGGACGCTGGCCCAGAGGGTGGCGAAGAGGGCCAGGGCCTCGATGGGCGGCCAGCCCCCGGCGGGCACCTTGAGTACGCCGCTGGTGTGGAGAGCAACCCGGATAGCAGCCCCTAGCGCAGCCCCCAGCGTGCGTTCACCACTCGCTCCCCATCAACGTGTGTTGGGGTATGATCCCTTGGCACTGACCTTGCCGTGGTTGCAGGAGGAGGACGGCAACAGGAGGAGCCACTGAGGGCCACCCCCATCACGCCGCCCCCATCAATCACGCCCCCCCCCCCCCCCGAGGGGCGTCCCCGGCAAGGGCGCCAAGCACTGAGCCCATGCACACGGAGGATGAGGAGGAGGCAAACCCGGGCGCCGGTGGCTCCGTCCCGGCACCAAATATCGGCAAGGAGGGGGCTACTTCTTCCCAGACCGGCGTGGGTGAATTAGTTGCCCTCTGTCCCTGTTCTTGCCTTTTCTTTTCAAACCTTGGTCTTGGCCTCGCCACATTCCCCTCTTCAGTATCCAAACTGTTCCCCGGTGGACCGGGAGGACATTGACACCGTCATTAAGGAGGTCGCCGGGGACGCCGAGGCGATGGCCGCCAAGATCGCCGCCGAGGAGGCCACCAAGGGTCCTGCTGAGGATGCCTCCAAGGGGTCGGTCGGGGAGACCGGCAGGGCCGCCGCCAAGGAGGCCGGCAATGGGCCTTCCGGGGAGGCCGGCAAGGTCGCTACCGAGGAGGGGGTGGTTGAAAACCAACCTTCCTCCTCCGCTGCCTCTGGCTCGGGCAAGTACCTAAAGGTGAGCAATGACCTGTTCGTCCACCTTCTAGGGACGGCGAGTGATACGTCTCCAATGTATCTATAATTTTTGATTGTTCCATGCTATTATATTATATGTTTTGGATGTTAATGGGCTTTATTTTATACTTTTATATTATTTTTGGGACTAACCTATTAACCCAAGGCCCAGTGCAAATTGCTGTTTTTTGCCTACTTCAGTGTTTTGCAGAAAAGGAATATCAAACGGAGTCCAAACAGAATGAAACCATCGGGAGCGTGATTTTTGGAACAAACGTGATCTAGAGGACTTGGAGTGGACGTCAAGCAACCAACAAGGTGGCCACAAGGCAGGGGCGCGCCTACCCCCTAGGCGTGCCCTCCCCCTCGTGGGCCCCTCGTGGCTCAACCGACCTACTTCTTCCTCCTATATATGTTCACATACCTCGAAAACATCCAGGAGCACCACGAAACCCCATTTCCACCGCCGCAACCTTCTGTACCCAAGAGATCCCATCTTGGGGCCTATTCCGGAGCTCCGCCGGAGGGGGCATTGATCACGGAGGGCCTCTACATCAACTCCATGGCCCCTCCGATGATGTGTGAGTAGTTTACTTCAGACCTTCGGGTCCATAGTTATTAGCTAGATGGCTTCCTCTCTCTCTTTGGATCTCAATACAAAGTTCTCCTCAATTCTCTTGGAGATCTATTCGATGTAATCTTCTTTTGCGGTGTGTTTGTCGAGATCCGATGAATTGTGGGTTTATGATCAAGATTATCTATGAACAATATTTGAATCTTCTCTGAATTCTTTTATATATGATTGGTTATCTTTGCAAGAATCTTCGAATTATCAGTTTGGTTTGGCCTACTAGATTGATCTTTCTTGCAATGGAGAAGTCCTTAGATTTGGGTTCAATCTTGCGGTGCTCGATCCCAGTGGCAGTAGGGGAAACGACACGTATTGTATTTTTGCCACCGAGGATAAAAAGATGGGGTTTATATCATATTGCATGAGTTTATCCCTCTACATCATGTCATCTTGCTTAAAGTGTTACTCCGTTCTTATGAACTTAATACTCTAGATGCATGCTGGATAGCGGTTGATGTGTGCAGTAATAGTACTAGATGCAGGCAGGAGTCGGTCTACTTGTCACGGACGTGATGCCTATATACATGATCATACATAGATATTCTCATAACTATGTTCAATTCTATCAATTGCTCGACAGTAATTTGTTCACCCACCGTAATACTTATGCTATCTTGAGAGAAGCCACTAGTGAAACCTATGGCCCCCGGATCTATTTTCCATCATACAAGTTTCCAATCTATTTTATTTTGCAATCTTTACTTTCAATTTATATCATAAAAATACCAAAAGTATTTATCTTATTATTATTATCTCTATCAGATCTCACTCTTGCAAGTGGTCGCGAAGGGATTGACAACCCCTTTATCGCGTTGGTTGCGAGGTTGTTATTTGTTTGTGTAGGTACGAGGTGACTCGCACGTGGTCTCCTACTGGATTGATACCTTGCTTCTCAAAAACTGAGGGAAATACTTACGCTGCTTTGCTGCATCACCCTTTCCTCTTCAAGGGAAAACCAACGCATGCTCAAGAGGTAGCAAGAAGGATTTCTGGCGCTGTTGTCGGGGAGATCTACGTCAAGTCAAGACATACCAAGTACCCATTACAACTCTTATCCTTCACGTTACATTATTTGCCATTTTCCTCTCATTTTCCTCTCCCCACTTCACCTTTGCCATTTTATCCGCCCTTTTTCCGTTCGCCTTCTTCCCGTATGTATCTTTCTTTGTGTTTCCTTGTGCCTTCTATTTGCTTGCAGCTTTGCTTGCTAAAAATCTATTGATATGGATCCACTTAAAGTGTTCGACTTGGATCATCTTCGATTCTTATGCGCTCGTGCTGAAACCCCAACTAGCCTAGTTGATGGGATATCTTTAGATAAGCACGCTCATTTTGTGCATCACAGTTTCTCTGAAAAAGGGAGACTCTTATGGGACCATCTTTAGATAAGCACGCTCATTTTGTGCATCACAGTTTCTCTGAAAAAGGGAGACTCTTATGGGACCAAATAAACAGATTGCTATGTTATGCTTGGAATCTTCGTGAAATTTGTGATCTTACTTGTTGCTCTAAGAACCCTAAAAAACACCTCCACTACCTATGTGAGTTTAATGATAATGAAATCTTATCTTCTTATGCAAAGGGTGTTTATAGTTACTGCGATATCGAACAAACTTAAGAATTTTTTGCTTTTAAGGGTGCTTATGAAGTTGCTTCTTTGATTGAAAAGTATGATATTACTCTCTACAAATCTGAAAATTTTGACATACTTAAATATTGCTATGAAAACTATGCTCATAATGTCTATGTCAAAGAATTTATTGAAAGAATGACCGTTGCTGCAGAAGAAAATAATGAAATGCATGAATCTATAGATAGTTATGATTCCGATGATTTGATTGAAATATCCCTTGATGAACAAGATGCTTGCTATTTTTGTGGCCATGATGCCAATATTTATAAAGATGAGTTTGCTATAGTTCCTTATGTTAAACATGAGATCATTGCTATTGCACCCATACTTGATAGTTCCTTCAATGAAAAGCATGATTGCAATGATGTTATCATAAATTCTCTTAATATCAATTGTGTTAATGATATGAAAAACCTCAAGCTTGGGGATGCTAGTTTTGCTATGACTAGTATTTGTTGCAATGATCATGATTGGGGTGATTCTTCTTTTGATCTTGAAATTTTATTTAAGCGCCCATGATGAATATGAGATTGATAATAATGTTTGCAATATTGAAAGTGAGTTTGGAAGAGTGTCAACTTTAGATCCCACATATTTGTAGAATTTTCAATCTAATGTAGTTTTTGATAAAAGTGGGTTTGGAGAGGCCATGACTTTAGTTAATGTTAATCCCACTATTTTGGAAGAGTGTCAACTTTGCATGCATGTGGATCGTGTTGAAAATATTTTATGTGATAGCTACTTTGTTGATTTTTCTTATGATCCCACATGTAATTATTATGAGAGAGGAAAACATGATTGTAGAAATTTTCATGTTACTAAATTACCTCTCGTTATGTTAAGATTGCTATTGTTTCTTTCCACTTCCTTGCCTATGCTAGTTTTTGCTTGCTATGATAATTTGTTTGCCTATAAGATGCCTATGCATAGGAAGTATGTTAGACTTAGATGTGTTTTCCACGTGTTTCATGATGCTCTCTTTGTGCTTCAATTCTTGTCTTTCATGTGAGCATCATTGAAATTATCAATGCCTAGCTGGGGGCGTTAAACGATATCGCTTGTTGGGAGGCAACCCAATTTTATTTTTATTCATTGCTTTTTGTTCCTGTTTAGTAATAAATAATTTATCTAGCCTTTGTTTTTCTTGTGTTTTCTGTGTTTAATTAGTGTTTGTGCCAAGTAGAACCGTTGGGAAGACTTGGGGAAAGTCTTTTTGATCTTAATGTAAAAAACAGAAACTTTAGCGCTCATGAGAAGTCCTGCCATTTTTTTACTGGAGAGTGCTATTTAGTTAATTCTTTTTTCATATTATTAATAGATAAATTCCTCACGTCCAGAAATTTATTTTAGAATTTTTGGGGTTCCATAAGTATTCGAAACCTAGAGATTACTACATACTATTCTGTTTTTGACAGATTCTGTTTTTCGTGTGTTGTTTGCTTATTTTGATGAATCTATGGCTAGTAATAGAGTTTATGAACCATAGAAAAGTTGGAAGGAAGTAGGTTTAACACAAATATAAATAAAGAATGAGTTCATTACGGTACCTTGAAGTGGTGGTTTGTTTTATTTTAGTAACGGAGCTCACGAAGAGTTTCTTTTAAGTTTTGTGTTGTGAAGTTTTCAAGTTTTGGGTAAAGATTTGATGGATTATGGAACAAGGAGTGGCAAGAGCCTAAGCTTGGGGATGCCCAAGGCACTCCAAGTTAAAATCCAAGGACAACCAAAATCCTAAGCTTGGGGATGCCCCGGAAGGCATCCCCTCTTTCGTCTTCGTCCATCGATAACTTTACATGGAGCTATATTTTTATTCGCCACATGATATGTGTTTTGCTTGGAGCGTCTTGTATGATTTGGGTCTTTTCTTTTTAGTTTACCACAATCATCCTTGCTGTACACACCTTTTGGGAGAGACACACATGAATTGGAATTTATTAGAATACTCTATGTGCTTCACTTATATCTTTTGAGTTGGATAATTTTTGCTCCAGTGCTTCGCTTATATCTTTTAGAGCACGGCGGTGGTTCTATTTTATAGAAATAATTGATCTCTCATGCTTCACTTATATCATTTTGAGAGTCCCTTAGAACAGCATGGTGATTCACTTTGGTTATAAATTTTAAATGCTAAGAGAAGTTGGATGCTTGATAGATTGTTTTGAGATATAAAGGTGGTAATATTAGAGGTGTGCTAGTTGAGTAATTGTGAAATTGATGAATACTTGTGTTGAAGTTGGCAAGTCCCGTAGCATGCATGTATGGTAAACGTTATGTGACAAATTTGAAGCATTGGGTGTTCTTTGATTGCTTTCCTTATGAGTGGCGGTCGGGGACGAGCGATGGTCTTTTCCTACCAATCTATCCCCCTAGGAGCATGCGCGTAGTGCTTGGTTTTGATGACTTGTAGATTTTTGCAATAAGTATGGGAGTTATTTATGACTAATGTTGAGTCTATGGATTATACGCACTCTCACCCTTCCATCATTGCTAGCCTCTTTGGTACCATGCATTGCCCTTTCTCACCTTGAGAGTTGGTGCAAACTTCGCCGGTGCATCCAAACCCCGTGATATGATAAGCTCTATCACACATAAGCCTCCTTATATCTTCCTCAAAACAGCCACCATACCTACCTATTATGGCATTTCCATAGCCATTCCAAGATATATTGCCATGCAACTTTCCACCGTTCCATTTATTATGACACACATCATTATTGTCATATTGCTTTGCATGATCATGTAGTTGACATCGTATTTGTGGCAAGGCCACCATGCTTAATTTTTCATACATGTCACTCTTGATTCATCGCAATCCCGGTACACCGCCATAGACATCCACATAGAGTCATATTTTGTTCTAAGTATCGAGTTGTAATTTGTAACGCCCCGGATACAACTTTCCATATTTGTAACTCCGACTCTTGCCTTTTCCGGAGATGAGTTATGAGATTCCCTCGTGGTTGGGTTTTGTCTTTGTTTTGCATTTTTTCCATGTCATGCATTTCATATCATGTCCTCATGTGCATCTCATTTGCATACGTGTTCATCTCATGCATTCGAGCATTTTCCCCGTTGCCCGTTTCTCAATCCGACACTCCTACGTCCTATGGCATCCCCTTTTGTTCTCTTTTCGTGAGCGGGTGTTAAATGTTCTCGGAATGGACCAAGATTTGCCAAGTGGCCTTGGTACACTACTGGTAGACCGCCTGTCAAGTTTCGTGCCATTTGGAGTCCGTTTGATACTCCAACGGTTAACCGGGGAACCGTAAAGGCCTCGTGTGTGTTGCAGCCCAACACCCCTCCAAAAAGGCCCAATAACCCTTCCAAACCCCTTCCATGCCCTCCACCGTCGGATCACGATCGTGTGGGCGAAAACTACACCTCATTTGGACACTCCCACCTCCTTCTATCTATAAATAGGTGCTCCCCTCCAAAAATTCACGCAGATGAAACCCTAGCAAACTTCCTCTTCGCGTCGCCGGACAAAAACCCCACCGCCGGACATGTCCGCCGTGCCCGGCCACCTCACTCCGACCAATCTCATCGCGCCACCTCAGCAGAGCCACCGCTCCCGGCTAGTGGCATCGCGCCACGTCGCCTCTCTGCTCCCCTCCACCGCGCGGGCCCGCGAGCCCATCCGCGGCCCGCCGGGCCCGGTCGCTGCTGCCGCAAGCCCGCGCGTGCATGCCCGCACCCGCAACCTCGCCGACCCCGGCCGCCGCCACCTCGTCTTCCCGCCGGCGACCTCGAGTCCCACCGCCGTCGTCCTTCCGCCGCAGCTCGGTCGCCCCGCCTCCAACGAGCTCGTCCACCGCCTCCACCGTCTCCCAGCCGGCCGCACCAAGCCTCCCCGCCGCCAAGTTGTCTCCTGCCTTGCCGGTCGCCGGAGCCTCGCAAGCTTGCCGGAGTTCGTTGACCTCCGACCGGGATTCCTCCGTCCATTCCCGTACCAGATCTATCACGACCCTCCAACCGAACGCCTCGGATGAACCGCTCCGTCCCGTTGACTTCGGAGGTCCAAATTTTCCACTAAGTCCTTTTTCTGTTAAGTTTTTAAGCCCCTGTTCATCATGCCATAACTTGTTGCATACTGCTCCGTTTCGTGCGTGTGATTTATCGAAATGTTCATCAGGATGTGATCTTCATTTTGTTCCATTGTGCCATGCTTGTTTGAGTCCATCTTGATGCCCAAATAGCTGCTACAAGAGTGCTATAAATTGTTAGGTGCTGATTCTTAGCAGTTTATGAGGATTTTTCATTTTTGCTACATTTGTTGTGTGCTGCATATGGTCATGAGCTCTACATGTGTTTTGGGCTATGCCATGCCATCTTTACAGAGGTGCTTGCCATGTATTTTTGTGATCAATGTGGTGACTAGAACAAGCATGCAAATTAGCCTTTGTGATATTGCTGATTTCAGGGACTTAGGATTTTGCTAAGTCATTTCCCTGCTGTTATTTTATGCCATGTAACCATGATGCTACAGTGAGATCCATGCTTGTTTTGAGTTGCTTAAGTAAGGATGATTTGGACATATGGTTGTGCTCTATCCATCCATCCCCCCGTTTGCAATTATGGAGTGCCCTAGCATGACTTAATCTTGCTATACTTTTGCTATAAAATGTTCCTGGCAGATTGTTTACATGTTAATCAAATTTGCCATGATTGTTGTAGTTGATCCATCCATGCTATAAACTTGTTCTTCCCATGGGTAGCTTCATGAACATGCCATCTTGCTGTAGGTGTGCTTAGCTTGTCATGCAATGCCTTGTGGTGAGTGAATCGAGCTCGCAAAGAGGCCTTCATAATTCTGTTTTTGCCATGCCCAGTTTTCTGCCAAGTCTGAATCTGTTAACAAAACTTGGTATGTTTACATGGGTGCCATCATATCTTCTGATCCTTTTTGGCTCTTGGTCCGTAAGGGACTTTTGTTCTAGGCTTTGAGTAGATTCATGCCGTGCCTTTGTTTGCTTTGATCTATTCCTGTAGCATGCTATTTGCTTGCTCTAAACATTGCTTTCTGATGTTAATTCCTGACATGTTAGTATTTTCACTAAGTCTGTGAAGCTGATATCTTTTGCACTTTTTCCATGCTTGTTTGAACTTGCTCTTGTGTGATTTAGCCGTAGCTCAGTGTTCATCTTTTGTCAAGAATCTTGAATAGATCACTGCCATGTGCCTTGTTGCTATGTTGGGGGTGCAGGAGCTTGGTTTTTCGTTGCATTCTAGATGGCATCGTGTTGTTAATCGCAGGTTTGTGCCATTCTTGTTTTGCTTGCCATTTGTAAATCGTGCATCCGTTTTCGGTGATCTTTATATCGATTTCATGCGAAATCATCTCATCTTTCCAGCGACACACTTGGTTTGCCAAGTTGATGCCTTGATCATCCTTTTTCCTTCCGGAGCACGCATATGCATTGCATATTACATCCCGCATGTCATGTCATGTTTTGGATCATGTTGATTGTGCATTGCACCGTGATTGATTGTTGGTCCTTTGCTTGTGTTCTTGCTTTGGGTAGAGCCGGGAGACGAGTGCGTGATCGAGGAACCCGTTGAGTACGCTTAAGAGGATCAAGCTTTCGTCAACTCGGAGAACTTTGGAGGCAAGATGACCATACCCACGAAATCACTTCTATCTTTGCTTGCTAGTTGCTCGCTCTATTGCTATGTTGCGATACCTACCACTTGCTATAACATGCCTCCCATATTGCCATGTCAAGCCTCTAACCCACCTTCCTAGCAAACCGTTGTTTGGCTATGTTACCGCTTTGCTCAGCCCCTCTTATAGCGTTGCTAGTTGCAGGTGAAGATGAAGTTTGTTCCATGTTGGAACATGGTTATTTGTTGGGATATCATTATTATCTCTTATTTACTTTAATGCATCTATATACTTGGTAAAGGGTGGAAGGCTCAGCCTTATGCCTGGTGTTTTGTTCCACTCTTACCGCCCTAGTTTCCGTCATACCGGTGTTATGTTCCTTGATTTTGCGTTCCTTACGCGGTTGGGTGTTATGGGAACCCCTTGTCAGTTCGCCTTGAATAAAACTCCTCCAACAAGGCCCAACCTTGGTTTTACCATTTTCCACCTAAGCCTTTTTCCCTTGGGTTCTGCAGACTCAAGGGTCATCTTTATTTTAAACCCCCCCGGGCCAGTGCTCCTCTGAGTGTTGGTCCGAAACGGGCAGCCTGCGAGGCCACCTCGGGGCAACTCGAGGTTTGGTTTTTACTCATAGCTTGACCTATCCGGTGTGCCCTGAGAACGAGATACGCGCGACTCCTATCGGGATTTGTTGGCACATCGGGCGGCTTTGTTGGTCTTGTTTTACCATTATCGAAATGTCTTGTAACCGGGATTCCGAGTCTGATCGGGTCGTCCCGGGAGAAGGAATATCCTTCGTTGACTGTGAGAGCTTGTGATGGGCTAAGTTGGGACACCCCTGCAGGGTTTTGAACTTTCGAAAGCCGTGCCCGCAGTTATGGGCAGATGGGAATTTGTTAATGTTTGGTTGAAGAGAACTTGACACTTAACTTAATTAAAATGCATCAACCGCATGTGTAGCCATGATGGTCTCTTTCCGGCGGAGTCCAGGAAGTGAACACGGTTCTTGTGTTATGCTTGAACGTAAGTAGTTTCAGGATCACTTATTGATCACTTATAGCTTCTCGACGGTGCTTTGCTTCTCTTCTCGCTCTCTTTTGCGTATGTTAGCCACCATATATGCTAGTGCTTGCTGCAGCTCCACCTCACTACCCTTTTTCCTACCCATAAGCTTAAATAGTCTTTATCGCGAGGGTGTGAGATTGCTGAGTCCCCGTGACTCACAGATACTTCCAAACAGTTGCAGGTGCCAATGATGCTAGTGGAGGTGACGCAGCCCAACTCAAGTGGGAGCTCGATGAAGATCTTGGTCATTGTTTTGTTTTGTTTCCTTTTGATCAGTAGAGGAGCCTAGTTGGGGAGATCGGGGATCTAGCAATTGGGGTTGTCTTTCTTTATTTTGGTTCCGTAGTCGGACCTTGATTTTATTCTGGATGATGTATGCTATATTTATGTATTGTGTGAAGTGGCGATTATAAGCCAACTCTTTATCCCCTTCTTATTCAGTACATGGGATGTGTAAATATTACCCCTCTTGCGACATGCCTACCATGCGGTTATGCCTCTAAGTCATGCCCCGACATGTGGGAGATATAGCCGCATCGTGGGTGTTACATAATTCTTGAGTTGTAAGTAAAAAGAAGTGTGATGATCATCATTAGAGCATTGTCCCTATGAGGAAAGGATGATGGAGACTATGATTCCCCCACAAGTCGGGATGAGACTCCGGATGAAAAAAGAGAAAAGAGGCCAAAAGAAAAAAAGAAGGCCCAAATAAAAAAATGAGAGAAAAAGAGAGAAGGGACAATGTTACTATCCTTTTTCCACACTTGTGCTTCAAAGTAGCACCATGATTTTCATGATAGAGAGTCTCCTATTTTGTCACTTTCATATACTAGTGGGAATTTTTCATTATAGAACTTTGCTTGTATATTCCAATGATGGGCTTTCTCAAATGCCCTAGGCCTTCATGATTAAGCGAATTGGATGCACACCCACTTAGTTTCTTTGATGAGCATTCATATATTTATAGCTTTAGTGCATCCGTTGCATGGCAATCCCTACTCCTTGCATTGACATCAATCGGTGGGCATCTCCATAGCCCATTGATTAGCCGCGTCAATGTGAGACTTTCTCTCACACAACCTCAATCATCATATTCTATTCCACCCATAGTGCTATGTCCATGGCTCGTGCTCACATATTGCGTAAAAGTTGAAAGAGTTTGAAAAGGCTAAGTATGAAACAATTTCTTGACTTGTCATCGGGGTTGTGCATGATGAGAGCATATTGTGTGACGAAAATGAAGCATGGCCAAACTATATGACTTTGTAGGGATAAGTTTTCTTTGGCTATGGTATTTTGATAAGACATAATTGCTTGATTAGCTTACTTGAAGTATTACTATTTTTATGTCAACAATAAACTTTTATCTTGAATCTTTTGGATCTGAACATTCATGCCACATTAGAGAAAAATACATTGAAGAATATTCTAGAAAGCATTCCACATAAGAAATTCTGTTTTTATCATTTACCTCCTCGAGGACGAGCAGGAATTAAGCATGGAGATGCTGATACATCTCCAACGTATCTATAATTTTTGATTGTTCCATACTATTATATTATTTGTTTTGTATGTTAATCAGCTTTATTTTATACTTTTATATTATTTTTGGGAGTCACCTATTAACCAAAGGCCCAGTGCAAATTGTTGTTTTTTTGCCTATTTCAGTGTTTCGCAGAAAAGGAATATATCAAACGGAGTCTAAAACGGAATGAAACCTTCAGGAGCGTGATTTTTGGAACAAACGTGATCCAGGGGACTTGGAGTGGACGTCAAGCAACCAACGAGGTGGCCATGAGGCAGGGGGCACGCCCTCCCCCCTCATGGGCCCCTCGTGGCTCAACTGACCTACTTCTTCCTCCTATATATGTCCACATACCCCAAAAACATCCAGGAGCACCACGAAACCCTATTTCCACCGCCGCAACCTTCTGTACCCAAGAGATCCCATCTCGGGGCCTTTTCCGGAGCTCCGCCGGAGGGGGCATTGATCACGGAGGGCCTCTACATCAACTCCATGGCCCCTCCGATGATGTGTGAGTAGTTTACTTCAGACCTTCGGGTCCATAGTTATTAGCTAGATGGCTTCTTCTCTCTCTTTGGATCTCAATACAAAGTTCTCCTTGATTCTCTTGGAGATCTATTTGATGTAATCTTCTTTTGCGGTGTGTTTGTCGAGATCCGATGAATTGTGGGTTTATGATCAAGATTATCTATGAACAATATTTGAATCTTCCCTGTCTTTTGTGTATGATTGGTTATCTTTGCAAGTCTCTTCGAATTATCAGTTTGGTTTGGCCTACTAGATTGATCTTTCTTGCAATGGGAGAAGTGCTTAGCTTTGGGTTCAATCTTGCGGTGCTCGATCCCAATGACAGTAGGGGAAACGACACGTATTGTATTGTTGCCATTGGGGATAAAAAGATGGGGTTTATATCATATTGCATGAGTTTATCCCTCTACATCATGTCATCTTGCTTAAAGCGTTACTCTGTTCTTATGAACTTAATACTCTAGATGCATGCTGGATAGCGGTCGATGTGTGGAGTAATAGTAGTAGATGCATGCAGGAGTCGGTCTACTTGTCACGGACGTGATGCCTATATACATGATCATACCTAGATAGTCTCATAACTATGCTCAATTCTATCAATTGCTCGATAGTAATTTGTTCACCCACGGTAATACTTATGCTATCTTGAGAGAATCCACTACTGAAACCTATGCCCCCCAGATCTATTTTCCATCATACAAGTTCCCAATCTATTTTATTTTGCAATCTTTACTTTCAATTTATATCATAAAAATAACAAATTTTTTTATCTTATTATTATTATCTCTATTAGATCTCACTCTTGCAAGTGGCCATGAAGGGATTGAGAACCCCTTTATCGCGTTGGTTGTGAGGTTCTTATTTGTTTGTGTAGGTACGAGGTGACTCGCGCATGGTCTCCTACTGGATTGATACCTTGGTTATCCAAAATTGAGGGAAATACTTACGCTGATTTGCTGCATCACCCTTTCCTCTTCATGGGAAAACCAACGCATGCTCAAGAGGTAGCAGTGAGCACCAAGGCGCCCACCGAGGTGGAGGTGTTTGATGACGAGTTGTTCGCCGCCGCCGGGCTCGAGGTTGTTGACGAACCGAGTGCCGGTGGTGGCGGTTCCCAGGAAGAGCGGCTCCTGCAGGCCATGAGCGTCAACTTCCAGAAGCTCTAGGCGCTTCACCGGGCCCGCCTGGACAAGGCCAAGTCCAGGATGGCGGCGGTGGACATGGCGAAGGCGGAACTCGAGGAGCGTGTCACCGAGACGCAGGCTTGGTTCCGCCAGGCCTGTGAGGAACTGAAGTCCGCCCAAGATCTGCTGGCCGAGCGCAAGCAGGAGCTTGTCCTGAAGTAGGCCGACGTCGAGAAGGCCCAGGAGGCGGCGAAGGCATAGGCTGCCAAGGACGAGGCCGCTCGGCTCTAGCATGAGGCCGTGCTGAACTCCCAGGAGGAGGACCTTGCCACTCTTGAGGAGAAGCTCGCCACGACACTCCGCGGCAAGGATGAGGAGGTCAAGAACCTTATCGTGCAGCGGACCCGGGAGCTGGAGCAGAGGCACGAGGAGGCACTCAATGCTCAGGCCTAGGTCTAGGCTGACAAGGTGAACAAGCTAGAGGTGGAGCAGGACGGGCTGAAGAAGCTGGTCCTGGAGCTGACGGAGGAGAGGGATGCGGCCAAAGGTGCTCTGGCTGATGCGCAGGCCACAGTCCTCGGCAAGGTCGAGCTGCTCTCTGAGGCCAATGACACCATCAGGGATCTAAAGCTGAAGCTGGAGGGACTCGAGGGGACGCTTTCGGAGGTCAGGGCCCGGGAGGAGACTCTGGCCAAAGATCTGGAAGTCGAGAGGCAGCTGCGGAGGAATGACGCCGCCAACCACGCGGATTTTGTGAAGGGCGAAAACCTCTGGATCAGCCGCCTCGCCGACATAGCCGACAGGATCACCACACAACTGGCTACCATGGGGATGCCGAACGTGAGGTACGCCCTGGAGCCGAACATGAGTCCCAATGCCAAACTGACCCTGTTCTTCGAGGGCGTTCTTGGAGCTCTGGAGAAATTCCGCTCTAATAGAGCGACCTATCTGGCCAATGAGGCCCGGAAGCTTTGCCGGGGTGTCCTGACCAAGGTCCTCACCAAGGTGGCGTACTGGAAACCCAACCTCGACTTCGATGCCGCACTGGAGAGCTTGCCGGAGGATGTGGACCTCGCGGCGCTCGAAGAGCGTATCGAGCCCATCATCAGCCGCGTCGACGGAGTTCGGAGCATAGAGGGCCAGCGCCGGGACTAGGCACCCCGTTTCTCATCGCCGCCGTGGGTTCATGACCAAGACAATTTTTATCTTTAGTTAGAAATGCAACAACAATTGATGTAATATAACTCTACAGTACCTTGAAATGATGCATGCTATTTTCCTGTTCGATCGTTCTTTATATGTACACCCTATGCTCAACTGGTTAGGTTTGCTAGCACAGGAACCTAGGCTGCGGTGTTTCGAGGACCGATCCTCGCAAGCGGCCGGGTGTGCCTGCGTCCAAGTAAACCACCTTGCCATTGTCAGCACGGCCGTTTGAACTATTGAGCGGACTCGAAACAGAACAAGTGCGTTGCCAATAGCGGGAAGGCCACCTTGCCATTCTCGACACGGCCGCTTGAACTATTGAGCGGACTCGAAACAGAACAAAGGCGTTGCCAATAGCGCAGGCCCCCATCGCGTGCAGGTTTTTCATACCAAGAGCAGGATCTCCGAGGAAAACAACCTTGTACATAAAAGAATTACCCAAAGTTTCGAATGACTTAGCTTTTCTGTCGCCGCGCGAGCATTTACTGCATCCACGAATGATGCCACTCATTCAGTCTTCTTCTTCTTGGGAGCCATGGTGATGAAGAACTGCTAAACTAATTGCTAGACCGGATTTTCACAACTGCGCCCCCTACCTAGCATGCAGAGATGTCGGTGGAAACGACACCTATGGGATCACTAGGATCCCTTCTACGGTTGGCTGGCGCGCGGGTTGTGCAAAGAGCGGGTCTAGTAGCCAGTGCAAAGATCGTTTACCCAGGTTTGGGCCACAAGGATGCGTAATACCCTAGTCCTGCTTTGGTGTATATTTGAGTGTTCTTGAGCTTCTGAACTAGCTGCGGTGCGTGCATTGTCCAAAAGATCCGAATCCTTCTCCAGTACGCCTTGGGCCTCCTTTTATAGTCAAAAGGGGTCGCCACAGTGGCACACAAGAGGTGGAAAGGTGTATAGTGTACAAGCTTATCGCCTGTCATTACGGGACAAGGCGCATTAAATGCGCTCCTTAGGTGTCCCATTGCTTTATTGGGAACGGTAGCGAGGCCCGTCCCGTCCGTCGCCGTTCTGCCTCGCTTCGACACGCGTCCAGGCCAACAAGGCATGCGGCGCCACGTGAGCTAGCAGGCTGCTGAGATGGCGTGGTGGTAGGGTCTTCACGAAGATCTACATGCCACCACGCAGGTGCTTGACTAGCTGGATTAGCATCCACGTACTGCCACGTGGGTACTAGCCTCAGTTGGTGGGTTGGCCGCTGAGCTGGGGCAGTGACGGGGCGGCAAGGTCTTGTCGCGGTCCCGCGTATATTCTCGGCAAGGGTCTTGCCGGGGTCTTGTGATCGCCCTCGACAAGAGTCTTGCCGGGGCGATGCGAGTGTTTTCAGCAAGGAGCCTTATCGGGGCCTCGGGGGCATCCTCGGCAAGGGGGCTTGCGATTGTCTTGTCTTCTGGTCATCGTCTAGTCTTGTGGGCCCTTTGCCTTCACAAAGATTTGTGCGTCACTGAGGGAGTCCTGGATTAGGGGGTGTCCAGATGGCCGGACTATACCTTCAGCCGGACTCCTGGACTATGAAGATACAAGATTGAAGACTCCATCCCGCGTCCGGAAGGGACTTTCCTTGGCGTGGAAGGAAAGCTTGGCGATACGGATATGAAGATCTCCTACCATTGTAACCGACTCTGTGTAACCCTAACCCTATCCAGTGTCTATATAAACCGGAGGGTTTTAGTCTGTAGGACAACATACACATCAACAATCATACCATAGGCTAGCTTCTAGGGTTTAGCCTCCTCGATCTCATGGTAGATCTACTCTTGTACTACCCATATCATCAATATTAATCAAGCAGGACATAGGGTTTTACCTCCATCGAGAGGGCCCGAACCTGGGTAAAACTTCGTGTCCCTTGTCTCGTGTTACCATCCGGCCTAGACGCACAGTTCGGGACCCCCTACCCGAGATCCGCCGGTTTTGACACCGACATTGGTGCTTTCATTGAGAGTTCCTCTGTGTCGTCGCCGTCAGGCTCGATGGCTCCTATGATCATCGATAGTGATGCAGTCCAGGGTGAGACCTTCCTCCCCGGACAGATCTTCGTCTTCGGCGGCTTCGCACTGCGGGCCAATTCGCTTGGCCGTTTGGAGCATATTGAAAGCTACGCCCCTGGCCATTAGGTCAGATTCGGAAATTTAAACTACACGACTGACATCCACGGGGACTTGATCTTCGACGGATTCGAGCCACTGCCGAGCGCGCCGCACTGTCACGACGAGCATGATCTAGCTCTGCCGTCAAACAGTGCCCTGGAGGCCGCATCCGCATCAGCTCCGACCCTTAATTCGGAGCCAACTGCGCCGATCGAGGATGGGCGGTTGGACGCCACCTCGGGGGCTGCAACCCCAACGGCGATTGAGCCAAGCACCAGCCCCATACTCTGCGAGACCCGTGACTCCAAGGAGCCGGACTCCTCTCCGGACTCCGAGCCCCCCGCGCCCCTGCCGATCGAATCCGATTGGGCGCCGATTATGGAGTTCACTGCCGCGGACATCTTTCAGCACTCGCCTTTTGGCGATATCCTGAAGTCACTGAAGTCTCTCTCTTTATCAGGAGAGCCCTGGCCGGACTAGGTCAGCAAGGTTGGGGTACGAACGATGAAGAAATTCAAAGCCCACCCACCACCCACTTTGTAGCCACTGTCAACGACCTAACCGACATGCTCGACTTCGACTCCGAAGATATCGACGGTATGGACGCCGATGAAGGAGATGATGAAGAACCAGCGCCTACTAGGCCCTGGAAAGCCACCTCGTCATATGACATATACATGGTGGACACCCCAAAAGAGGGAGATGGCGATGGAACAACGGAGGATGACCCCTCCAAGAAACAGCCTAAGCACCGGCGTCAGCGGCGCCACTCAAAATCCCGCCAAAAAAACACGGTGATCCCAGCACGGGAGATAGTAATACTCCAGAAAGCACCGAAGAAAACCCCCTCCAGCAAGATTTAGCATAGGAGGATGGAGAAACCAGCCCTCACGAGAGAGCGGCAGACAGAGAGGTCGAGGACGATAATTATATGCCTCCCTCCGAAGACGAGGCAAGCCTCGACGATGACGAATTCGTCGTGCCAGAGGATCCCGTCGAGCAAAAGCATTTTCAACGCAGGCTTATGGCCACGGCAAGAAGCGTCAAGAAAAAACAGCAACGGCTTAGGGCTGATCAAGATTTGCTAGTCGACAGATGGACTGAAGTCCTTGCGACCGAAGAGCATAAACTCGAACGCCCCTCCAAGAGCTACACAAAGCGCAGGTTGCTACCCCGATTAGAGGAGGAAGCACTTGATGCGGCCGACCGGCCACCTCGTGGTCGCGACAGAGAGGCCTCTCGGCCCTCCACTCAAGCCGCACCCCGTACCAAGGCGCGGGAATATGCGCCGGACTTACGAGACATGTTGGAGGACAAGGCAAGGCAAACAAGATCGATCTACGGACCGCGTGGGCGCCCCACGGCTCGAGACGGTAACCGTCATGCCGGCCACAAATTCGACGGGGCCGAACACAGTAGACAAGGCTCATTGGACCTACGTCATGATATATCCCAATACAGAGGCGCCGCACACCCACTCTGCTTTATAGACGAAATAATGGATCATCAAATCCCCGAGGGTTTCAAACCCATAAACATCGAATCATATGATGGCACAACAGATCCTGCGGTATGGATCGAGGATTATCTCCTTCATATCCACATGGCCCGCGACGATGGTTTCCACGCCATCAAATACCTCCCACTCAAGCTTAAAGGACCAGCTCGACATTGGCTTAACAGCTTGCCAACAGGGTTAATTAGTTGTTGGGAGGACCTGGAAGCCGCATTCCTCGACAATTTCCAGGGCACTTATGTGCGACCCCCAGACACTGATGACCTAAGTCACGTCATTCAGCAGCTAGAGGAATCGGCCAGGCAATTCTGGACACGGTTCCTAACAAAGAAAAATCAAATAGTCGACTATCCGGATGCTGAGGCCCTAGCAGCCTTCAAACACAATATCCGTGACGAGTGGCTGGCCCGGCACCTTGGACAGGAAAAGCCGAAATCTATGGCAGCACTCACGGCACTCATGACCCGCTTTTGCGCGGGAGAAGACAACTGGCTTGCTTGTAGCAACAATATGACCAAGAACCCTGGTAATTCGGACACCAGGGATAGTAGTCGCAACAAGCAGAAGCGCCGCATTAACGGTGACAATGCTGAGGATACGGCAGTTAATGCCGGATTCAGAGGCTCTAAATCCGGTCAGCGGAAAAAGCCATTCAAAAGGAATCCTAGGGGCCCGTCCAGTTTGGACCGAATACTCGACCGCTCATGCCAGATACATGGCACCCCCGAAAAGCCAGCCAATCACACCAACAGGGATTGTTGGGTGTTCAAGCAGGCAGGCAAGATAAACGCCGAAAATGAAGACAAGGGGCTGCATAGCGATGAGGACGAGGAGCCCCGGCCGCCGAATAATAGTGGACAGAAGGGTTTTCCCCCACAAGTGCGGACGGTGAACATGATATACGCAACCCATGTCCCCAAAAGGGAGCGGAAGCGTGCGTTAAGGGACGTATACGCGGTAGAGCCAGTCGCCCCAAAGTTCAACCCATGGTCCTCCTGCCCGATCACCTTTGATCAAAGGGACCATCCCACTAGCATCCGTCATGGCGGATTCGCCGCATTGGTTCTTGACCCAATTATTGACGGATTTCATCTCACTAGAGTCCTCATGGACGGCGGCAGCAGCCTGAACCTACTTTACCAGGATACAGTGCGGAAAATGGGCATAGATCCCTCGAGGATTAAGCCCACCAAAACGACCTTTAAAGGCATAATACCAGGTGTAGAGGCCAACTGTACAGGCTCAGTCACACTTGATGTGGTCTTTGGATCTCCGGATAATTTCCGAAGCAAGGAGTTAATCTTTAACATAGTCCCGTTTCGCAGTGGCTATCACACACTGCTTGGGCGAACCGCATTCGCTAAGTTCAACACGGTAACGCATTATGCATACCTTAAGCTCAAGATGCCAGGCCCTCGAGGAGTAATTACGGTCAATGGAAACACCGAACGCTCCCTCCGAACGGAGGAGCACACGGCGGCCCTTGCAGCGGAAGTTCAAAGCAGCCTCTCCAGGCAGTTCTCCAGTCCGGCCACTAAATGACCGGACACCGTCAAGCGCGCCCGGAGTAACCTACAACAAGACCGCCTGGCACGATCCGAGCAGGCGTAGCAATGCGGCCCCAACCCCAACCCTCGCAAAAAGGCGAAGCCAGTACTTCGCGTACATAACTACGCTCTAGAGATACCATGGGCACAGGGGGAGGGGCACCATCACGGCACACCCAAAACACGGCTTAAACCGTACTAGGGGTTGCCGATTTTTTAGTTTTCTCTTACTTTCAGGACTTCATCCTTCGGAAGGCCTGTTCGGCAGTTCAATTGCCGCACAAACGATGCAAGAACCAGGGAAGCAGACAAGCCACGCCGCACTACGGAACTCCCAGGTGGTCTCTATCATGAGTAGTATACCCGTTCCGCATACTATTCCGCAGCTTGCCCCTGGAACGGACATGTTAACTAGTCCAACCTTCCACTTATCGCATTATATGGTGTAAGAAGTCCGAACACCTTAACAAGTGCGGCACCCCGAACTTATAGCATTATATGCATCGGCTCCGAATCATGTCTTTGGTCAATAGTTGGGTTTTCCCGGCTCCTATGTTTTGGTGCCTTACGTTCCGCTATATCGGCTAAGGTAGCACTAGGAGAACCACTGCAGTTGTGCCCCAGTTGAGCTGGGTCGAGCACCTCAGTGGAGAAATCTAAAACTGACTGTCATGATGAAGCGAGAGATGGTCGTTGTTCGAGAGGTTTTTTCGAGTCCCTAAAGACTTATGCCGCTTAGGGCGAGGAGCCTGCTCTGTCCAGCCAAGGCGTGGATAGCGCCCCGAACTCGGTCTTCCGAATACCAGGGGCTTCGTCGAAATTTAAAATTATAGAATTCTATGGCTAAGTGAGAGTGTTCACGCATTATAGTCCGATTGCCTTGTTCGTTGGGCTGAGCGCCTCCCTCGAAGGACCCAAACATGGGAAAAAGAGCGCTCAGGTTTATCCCCGAACACCCTAGCACTAGCGGAACGGGGGCAGAAGCCGACGACTCGCCATCTCTCAGAATTGATAAACAGCCGCACAGAAGGTAATATTTTAAATTTCAACAGCATTGCTTAGCGCATATAAACAAGTTTTCAGCGCACAGGACAAAACGAGCAAGTTTCACTCAAAAATTACATCGCTAGAACATTCATCCGCCAAAAGGCGGGCACCCTTCAGAACATCCTTATAGTAATTCTCGGGCTTGCGATGCTCTTTCCCTGGCGGTGGCCAATCCTTCACCAGCTTCTCAGCATCCAGCTTGCCCCAGTGCACCTTAGCACGGGCAAGGGCCCTACGGGCACCTTCAATGAAGACGGAGGGCTTGATGACTTCAAGCCTTGGACAGGCCTCCACCAACTGCCGCACCAGCCTGAAATAGCTCCCAGGCAGGGCCCCTCCAGGCCACAGCCGAACAATGAGGCCCTTCATGGCCTGTTCGGCCGCCTTGTGGAGCTTGACTAGTTGCTTCAGCTGGTCGCTCAGGGGCACGGGGTGTCCGGCCTCAGCGTACTGAGACCAGAACACCTTCTCCATCGAGCTGCCCTCCTCGGCTCGATAGAATGCGGCGGCATCGGATACACTCCGGCGAAGATCTGCGAACGCTCCTGGAGAGCTCCGGATTCGGGTAAGTAACAAGTAACTCACGTTTATGTGTTTGCTTTGCATAAAGAATGCCTTACCCGCCGCTATCTTCTTCACCTCATCCAACTCCTGGAGGGTCTTTTGGGATTCGGCCTTGGCAGACTTGGCATTTTCACCGCGAGCTCGGATGCTCGCGTCTTTGAGTCAAGCTCCAAACTCTCATGCTTTTCCATGAGAGCCTGGAGCTCTTGCCACACCTTGCCAACTTTGGCCTCATACTTCTCCCGCTCGGTGCGCTCCGAGGTTGCCCCTTTCTCGGCCTCGTCCAGCGCTTGCTTAAGGGTCGCCACCTCAAACGTGGCCCCTACAATAGCCACGATAATCCTGTCATTTTTTGCAATTGCACCTTTTTTATATATATTTAAACATGGTATTTCTTACCTTCATTGTCCTCGAGCTGCTTCTTGGCACGACCGAGCTCCTGCTCGGACCGCTCGAGGTTTTGCTTTAGCGTGTCCACTTCCGCAGTCAGTGCGGCAGACGCAAGCAGAGAAGCCTGCATACGCATATTGACTCCTTTTGTTAGACTCCTGGGATTTTATTTGATCCTCTATTCGGCTTTTCTTCCCAAACGCCAAACAGAGCATCAGGGGCTACTGTCTATGCGGTAATATTATTTACACATTCTTTACTTACCTCAAATCCTGTCAAAAGGCTAGTACAAGCTTCAGTCAGTCCGCTCTTGGCGGACTGAACCTTCTGGACCACCGCACTCATAATGACACGGTGCTCCTCGTCGATGGAGGCGCCTTGGAGCGCCTCCAACATATTGTCCGGCGCCTCCGGTTGGACGGGGGCCACCGGCACGGCAGACTTGCTCCTCTTGGAAGGAGGTCCCCCGCCGGACTCTGGAACCTCTGAAGGTTTCGGAGCGGTGTCCGGCCTAGACCCGGACTTGGAGCCCCGAGGGGTTTCATCCCCTTTACTCTTGGAGTCCGGGAGGTCGCCTTGCGGCGCCTCCAGGACCACCTCCTCCCGGCTTGGAACCTGTTGAGACAACACTTCGGTGTCATCCGTAGGGCGGGGGGAGGAAGCCGTCGGAAGTGAGTTCACATCCGACGAGTCCAGTGAGCCGCTCGACAACGCGTCGAGCCGGTCTTTGGGCTGGCTGCATAAACATATTTGACGTAAGGAAAGTTGTGCAATAAACGAATACTATGAATTACTCTGGTATCCGGATACTTACGATTTGGCCAGGGGCTTGGCCCTAGGCGCCCACTCCTCTCCACCGCCGTCGGCGTCGGTGGAGCAGTCCGTAGGAAGGATTTTCCCCTTCTTGGACCCTTCGGCCTCCCCAGTTGGGGACCCCCTACCCAAGATCCGCCGGTTTTGACACCATGGAGGTGCCTCCCGAGCCTTTGTTCCAATGTGGTTGATGGTGTTGGAACCCTTGGGCTCAAGGGTGGTGCGCTCTGCTGGCGTTGGGCAAGTTGCCCTGGCAAGGGTCTTGTCGGGGGTGTCCACCTCGCCCTCTTGCTCTTTGTGTCTCTGGTCTTGGCGTTGTTCTGGTTGTCTTGTGCTTCTGCTTCCTCTGCCCCGCTAGGTATGGCCGCAGGCGCGGCTCTAACTGTCCGCGCACAAGTAAAGGGGTACAAAAGAGAGCCCCTATTTTTGTGACCGGCATAGTATTAGCTCAATGAGCTATATGTTGTTAGGAATTACCAAAACCACCCATGGATAGTTGCACTTTCAGATGTGTTGCCACAATTCCCATGTGAGGAGAGCCACAACCCCCTCCACTTGAGTGAGATGAGTGACTCCACCATATGTGAGTTTGAATGCACCTATTTTGAGGGAGTGAGTGAACCACCACATAGAGAGAGTGTGATAGTTGATAGGACATGTGAGGCCACTATGATTTCTAACGAGTTAACCTATACCTCTATTGTGTCTTATAATTTGGTGCTAGGTCCCATATATGATGACGCACCAATTCACGATGACTACATCCTTCCTTCGGACAAGACGATGGCCATGGTGGAATATGATGCACCTCCCACATGGTTCCATCAAGATGATGATATTGACCACCATTTGGTCTTCCCCACCTCACCTACACCACTTGAGTGGAATGAAAACTGTCGGCGTTCTGGGAACGGGGGTCCCCAGACTTGCCTGCCTATGGCCTGCGGTGTGGCGGAGCCAGCAGGCCGTACGACCCATCTTCACCAACAAGGCACCCAAGACCCTCGCGAGGAGCCAAGCCTCGCGAGGCGGACGACGCAAGACCTCCTCAGGAGTGGCCTGGTCAGGCAGGCTCGCGAGGAGCGGAGATATCAAGGCGAGGTGAACCTCACAAGGCCCTTGTGACGTGAGCCATGATGATCGACACCAGGCGGGCGCCGGCGCGCGTAGCGTCCTTGTTTCCTCTTCGGTGCAAGGGAGGCAAGCGCAGTCGCGGAGTACCGAGGCCTCATGCAAAGGTTGCCATTTCGGTGCAACAAGACCAAGCCCAGGTAGACGGCAAGGCGGAGGTCATTGTGGAGCCCAAGAAGGCGTCATCCCAGGGCCTTTCACAGGCGCAGACTACCTTTTGTCAGGATAGCTTGTACTAGCTGTCCCCCTTCAAATTAGCCCGCCATTGTTGGCTCCCTTCCCGCTCGATATTTGTCAAGAGGACCAGGGCCTCTATAAGTAGAGCTAGCCACCATAGGAGGAGGGGGATGGAATCCTCGCACACAAATTCATACGCACAAGAACACCTCAACCTTAGGAGGCTGTTCTTCCCTTGTACTGTTCATCATCAGACCAAGAGGCAATCCACCACCACCACACTGGAGTAGGGTATTACACCACAACGGTGGCCCGACCCAGTATAAACCCCGTGTCTTTCTGTGTTGCGAGTTCATCAAGTTCGTCCGCAAGATCTTAGCGAGCTAGAGCGTAGATTTGTAGAAGGGAAAGACTTCGCGCGCACCCCAGTGTTCGAACCTTAAGGGTTAGCCAGAACCCCACATCCGACATTTGGCGCGCCAGGTAGGGGTGCGCCGGGGCATCTCTCCACCAACCAGCGCCCCGCGCCGCCACATGATGACCCACAAGTATAGGGGATCTATCGTAGTCCTTTCGATAAGTAAGAGTGTCGAACCCAACGAGGAGCAGAAGGAAATGATAAACGGTTTTCAACAAGGTATTCTCTGCAAGTACTAAAATAAGTGGTAACAGATAGTTTTGTGATGAGATAATTTGTAACGAGCAACAAGTAACAAAAGTAAATAAAGTGCAACAAGGTGGCCCAATCCTTTTTGTAGCAAAGGACAAGCCTGGACAAACTCTCATATAAGGAAAAGCGCTCCCGAGGACACATGGGAATATTGTCAAGCTAGTTTTCAGCACGTTCATAAGATTCGCGTTCGGTACTTTGATAATTTGATATGTGGGTGGGCAGGTGCTTGGGTCTTGTTCTTACTTGAACAATCATCCCACTTATGATTAACCTCTATTACAAGCATCCGCAACTACAACAAAAGTATTAAGGTAAACCTAACCATAGCATGAAACGTATGGATCCAAATCAGCCCCTTATGAAGCAACGCATAAACTAGGGTTTAAGCTTCTGTCACTCTAGCAACCCATCGTCTACTTATTACTTCCCAATGCCTTCCTCTAGGCCCAAATAATGGTGAAGTGTTATGTAGTCGACATTCACATAACACCACTACAGGCCAGACAACACACATCTCATCAAAATATCGAACGAATACCAAATTCACATGACTACTAATAGCAAGACTTCTCCCTTGTCCTCAGGAACAAATGTAACTACTCACAAAGCATAATCATGTTCATAATACGAGGGGTATTAATATGCATATAGGATCTAAACATATGATCTTCCACCAATTAAACGAACTAGCATCAACTACGAGGAGTAATTAACACTACTAGCAACCTACTAGCACCAATCCCGGACTTGGAGACAAGAATTGTGTCGGATTTCAGGTTCCGGCAGACCCTTGAGGTTCGAACACTGGGGTGCGCGCGGAGATTTTGCCTCGTACCAACCTGCACCCCTCCGCCATGCTAGGATCTAAAACTAAGGAAAGAACAACACAAGAGACACAGGGTTTATACTGGTTCGGGCCAGCGTTGTGGTGTAATACCCTACTCCAGTGTGTGGTGTGGTGGATTTCCTCTTGGGCTAATGATGATGAACAATACAAGGAAGAACAGCCTCGCGAGGGTCTGTTCTTGGCTGGGGGGATGAACTACTGAGAAGAGTTCAGTCACCTTTTCCTCTCTATCTCTTCCTCTCTCTCTCTCACTTCCGACCTCTCCCCCCTTGCTATGTGGGTGGCTGGTCCTATTTATAGAGGCCCTGGTCCTCTTCCCAAATATCGAGCGGGAAGGGAGCCAACAATGGCGGGATAATTTGAAGGGGGACAGCTAGTATCAACTATCCTGACAAAAGTAGTCTTCGCCTGCGCAAAGCTCTGGTGATGACGCCGTCTTGGGCTCCACGGTGACCTCCGTCTCGTAGTCCTCCTAGTCTTGGTCTCGTTGCACCAAAATGGCAACCTTTTCCTGATGCCTCGGTACTCCGCGGTTGCGCTTGCCCCCTTTGCACCAAAGAGGAAGGGAGGACGCTGCGCGGGCTGGCACCCGCCTGGCGCCCTTGGTCGTCATGGCTTGCGTCATGGGCACCTCGTGAGGTACCCCGCCTTGATCTCTCCACCTCCTCGTGAGCTAGCCTGACGAGGCCGTGCCTGAGGAGGCTCCGCGTCGTCCGCCCCGTGAGGCTTGGCCCCTCGCGAGGGTCTTGGGTTTGTGTTGGTGAAGATGGGCCGTGCTGGGCCCCCCTTGAGCCACGCCGCAGGCCGCAGGCAGGCAAGTCTGGGGATCCCCGTTCCTAAAACGCCGACAGTAGCCCCCGGGCCCAAGGCGTGCCCGGACTTGGCCGTGCAGGGAGGCGGAAGGGCAAGAGTGAAGCGCCGCGGGCCCTAATAGCCTGCGGCCTTGGGTGCCGCGTGGCGGTTGATTGGACGTGGGCGGCACTGTTCCCCCGCGCCCTCCTTACTTTGCGCCATGCTAGGAGGACCCGTAGTTGTACATAGCCGTTCCCCTTTTTGGTTGCTCGTGCGCCCTCTGTCCTTCCTCCGCTCGAACTCCAGTTTCTGTTCTCAACTCAATCTTGAACCTTCCTCCCCCCTTCTCATCGCCATGGCTCCGACGAAGAAGGGAAGAGGGAAGAAATCCGTGTCTCCACCTTGCCCGCCGCCATTGGCGGCCCCCGCCGAGGGTTTGGGCAAGGTCAGCTTGGCCCTGGCCACCATCTTAAATGAATGTGGGAGGACGACGGCCTGGCCTGCGTCCCACTTCTCCATCGACAGGATAGCCACAGAGGTCCCGTACTTTGCCGGTGCCCTGTGGGCGGGTCTGGTTCCTCCTTTTTTCGATTTCTTCAATGCCGTGCTTTCCCACTATCAGATCCACATGATGCATCTGGGTCCTGAATCCATCACTCTCCTTTCGGTCTTCGCCTTTGTTTGCGAGGCCATGATTGGCATCCTTCCTTCGGTCTCCTTGCTGCGCCACTTCTTCTCGCTGCGCCTTGTTGACCCTTCCCAATGCTGGGCGTGTGTGAGCTTCGTTGCCGCGCCTGAGACGGCGGCCTCTGGGATTGACTTCAAGCTCCCTCCGCCCGCGGCTGGGTTCCGTGAGCGGTGGCTGTATGTGGATGCTGGGGTGCCCAGCCCCCTGCTATCGGAGACAACTTTGCCTGTTGTCCCCAATTCGGGCTGGGGCCAGGAGACGCTTGAGAGCCCTCGGCTCGTCTTCGTCTGGCACCGCTTCGTGTTCTTGAGGTCGCTTGGCGTGACAGCGCCCAAGGTGGTGAAGGAGTTCCTGCTTCGCCGCGTTGCTCCTCTCCAGCGCCACTCCCGCTGGATGTGGGCCTTCGGCGGGCGCGATGATCGTATGAGGCTCCAGGAAGAGGACCTGACGCCTGAAGTGCCGAGGACGATGCTCTTGACCCTGACGGGGGACCCCAACCCTGGCAGTATCCAGCAGGGAGGGGCCTTGCTGTACCTCTGCCAGAGCGGGGGCGATTTTGTGAGGCAGATGCCTATCTTTGATGAGTGGGGGCCGCGCCCCGCCGGCCTCCAAGGGCCTCGCGAGAACCTAGTGGTGGTGACTGCCCTTCCAGTCGGCCAAGGCGACTCCTCCTCAAGTGGCGGAGCAGGGAGGCACGAGGCGCCAGAGGCCGAGGGGGCTCCCGGCATGGTGAAAGCACCGGGCGAGGCTCATGAGGAAGCAGTTATCGGGGCCCGTGCCGCTGAGGCCGAGGGTGACAAACAGTTGCCCTCTGCGCCTGCGACTAGGGCCCCTGTGGCTCCATCTGCTTCTCTTGGGGAGGCGATCGGCAGTGCACATCAAACAGGCGCCCCTGCCGCAGATCACCTTGACGCTCCGTCTTCGTCGCAGGTTGATCCATGCGCCCAACTCTTGGGCCGCTTCCGCGTGAACTTCGAGGCTCTCCAGAAGAGAAGGGAGGCCCTGGGCGACGATTACCCTTGTTGCCTGCTGAAGCGTAGGAAGTACTTCGCCACTGATGTGTAAGCCTTCTCCTTTCCCGGCTCCCGATCCTTCTGTTACTTGTACTGACCCTTGCTCCGCAGGCCCCTTCCAGCCGAGCTTGCGGAGACGGCTGAGGAGCCGTCCCCCTTGGCTTCGCCCCCTCCACCATCCTCGAGCGCTCCGAGCAGCGGAGCCTTTGTGGTGAGGGCGATCGAAGAGACGAACCGTCCTGAGGCGTATCGTGGCCCTGCGCACCTCGCGATCCTCCTTCGCGGGCCTTCTCGTGGCATAGCCAGCCTGCCGTGGGCTTCTCTCCTGGTCGTGGACTGCGATTGTTTGAGGCGCTTCCTGTGCTCTTCACCTGGGGACGGGCTGGCCCCCGGCCGGGCTTCTGACGCGGCGTGCCCGGCCGTCGCGAGGGTGCCAGCCCCCAGCCCCCAGCCCGAAGGGGGAGTGCTGGCTCGCGGCCCCCGGCGCTTGCTTGGGGCAGATGATGGTGTGGAGGACATGCTCGAGCATGCTCGGGAGCGTCGCGCTCTCCGCCAAGGATTCCTTTGAAGGGCGGATGATGCGGTAAGCCTGCTTGGAGAGGAGCTTGCCGATGAAGACGCGTGCCTTGAGGCCGAGGGCCTGCGCCTGGCTACAGAGAGGCGCGAGCTAGAGGGCGCCATCGCCCTAGCGCGCCGTCAGCGCAATCTTGACGATGCAGAGGCCAAGGCGTCGCTGGTGGCCTCTCGGGAGGCCCGATCTTGGGCAGCTGTGGAGGCTCGAGAAGCTGACCGGCGGCGAACGGCGGCGGAGGAGCGGGCTCGGGAGCTCCTGGCCTGGTGCCACTCGGTGGAGGAGCAGGTGGAGCTGCGCAAGGCAGCCCTTGCGTCGATGAAGGTGGCCTCCGGCGACTCAGCAGAGCTCTAGAAGCATGAGGAGGCATTGACGCTAGAAGCCGCCAAACGTACCCGTGAGTACGAGCGTCTGGAGACGAGGGAGCGCTTGGTGATGCAGGCGGAGGATGATGTTGCCGCACAGGAAGCCCGCGTCCTGGAGGAGGTCGGACATCGAGTGGCGATGGCGCGTTTGAACCTTGAGCTCGAGTTCGAAGAGAAGTTGGGGCCGATCCGGGCTGAAGCTGAAGGCAGGACTGCCGCCTTGAGGGCCAAGCTGGAGGAGGTGATGCGGCGGGCCGATGCTTCCCGGGCCGCCCTTGAGGTGGCGCGAGGTGAGTTAACCACCTCCCAGGCTGAGGTGCTCCTTCTTCGCCAGCGGGTGGAGGAGGCTGAGGCCGTCGCGCGCCAGAATGCGGATGAGATACGTCAGCGGCGGATCTTGGAGCATGAGCATGGCCCCATGCTCACCACTCTCCGGGAGAGAGCAAACGCGGCCTTGGGCAACATCTGCGAGGAGGACGTCGGCGAGCCGCATGCAGTCAACTACGCGGGCAATCTTCAGTTCTTCACTGACGTGGTGACGCAGCTGGAGGCGCGGTCGACCAGGGCTGACAGGTTGGTGGAGGAGAGGAGCCGCGCCCTGCTCATGCACGCCTTTTTCCGCGTCTTCAGCCACCTCCGGAACATGGATCCCCACTTCGATTTCGATGCCGCCATCACCCCAGTCCCCCAGGCCGTCCGAGGCGATCTAGCGCGCTGGGTGGACGACAATGTGGATGCTCTTATCAGGGCCTTCGCCTCAGACAACGATGATGCGATCGTGGCGGCCGACAAGGGTGGCGTGATGGACAGCCCTGACGCCGCTGGCGGCGACGCGAACAGCGATGGCGAGTTCAGCTACGCCAGCAATGGCTCAGGTGGTGCTCCTGAGGACACATTGGGGGATTCGTCCGACTGATTGTGCATCATTCCTGCTTCCTTACCCTGCATGAATAGAATTCAGGTTTTGGCCTGATGACTGTGAGAGCATTTTGGAGGGGGGGCCCCTCATGTAAAACTTGTGTTCATCGTATTAGCAGACGCTACACTGCCCTTGCGCCCGCGCCAAGTGGTTGGCCCAAGCGACGCGCTGGTCGGCTAGTTTACCTTTGTTCCGTGCCGGCCCTGAGGCAGCCCGCGGGGGGTTGTGGTGTCTTGAGTGTCCCCTGATTGGAATCCGTAGGATCTGCAGTAAAACACCCTCCTGAGAGGACGCGGCGGCGGCAGTCTGGGCTGCGCGCAAGCTAGGCCTGACCCGGCTCGCGAGGGGCTCACGAGGGGAGGCAGCTGAGGCGAAGCGGTAACCAAAGCGCGAGAAATTGCTCGAACGAGACTAAGCACCCCTTCCCCGAACACACGCAAATCTCAAATTCGAATCCAATTTGAATCCAGCGCGGGAAAGCGACAACCAAAGGGAAGAGCAACGAAAGCAAACAAAAGGCCGCGTCCGGCACCTAGTCTAGTCTTGGACGTCTTCTCACCAGCGCGGAGCTAAGTGCTGCCACTAGGCGTGGGAGGGAGCCCCAGGGCCTGAGGCCGGCACGCCTGAGACTCCGGGGCGTGTACATCCCCACTCATTATTACGTGAGAGTGTCATGGGGCGGCAAGCTTCACAAGCACTGGGCCTTCTTCACAGGTACTGGCCTTGCTTCATATCGCCAGATGAGGGCCCCGCCTTGCGCCACACTCTAGTGCCATCAACGACGACCAGAAACCAGGACGCCGCTGATGGGGTAGAGCGGTCGCCAGTGGTTCCCCCGACGACCATGGGTCCTCCGCCGGGGGCAGGCCCTGGGGCACCTCCTTAGTGGAGGGCCTACCTCCTGAGAACACCTTGCTCCGAATGCCGTGGTGGTGATGTCGGATCCCTGCCCCTCTCCTGCAGCCCCCTGCGCCCTCCTCCCGAGGGGTAGGAGACTGTGGGAGCGGGGCAGCTGCTCGCTGTGGCAACCTGCACCTCCTGCGATCCATGGTTAGCGTATGCCTGCTGAAGAATTAGCGGTACCCGATAATTGTTGCCTCCAGCGTGCCCAGTGGGACCGTCCCGGGACTCTTGGAAGGGCTCAGCTTCTAGCGCCTCGTTCCCCCAGCTTGGGCTGAGGAGCGAGCCTTGTTCGCCCTCGTGTGGGTGTCCTTGGTCCATCATGAGGGGCACGTATTCCTCTGGCGCCGTCTCCCCGAAGGCCACGCCGTAGTGCTCTGTGCGCCACGCAGTCCTGCCTGACGCACCTACCGTGGGGTGCCAGCGCGGCTGTCCACTGGGGCCGAGGGCCGCGTCGTGTCCTTCTTCTTTGCAGACCAGGAGCGGGGGCTGCGCCGCCGCCGGTCTGGTGCTGATAGCCTCGCTGGTGTTGGAGTAGCCTTGGAGCCCACAGGCGCACGCGGAGCCCCCGCGCGGGCCGCCCTGGGTTGGAGATGGGAGCCGGGTGCAGAAGGGGTGAGCCCCCGAGGCGGCAAAGCCCAGGAGCTCTGCCACCCGCTCCAGCAGCACGTCGCAACCGCCCTCCAGCAGTCTGCACTGCAGCAGCTCTCGGGCCACCGTGAGCGCGGCCCTCGAGTGTGCCTGCACCCGGCGGGTGTACGGTGTCGTGGTCGTGGCGTGATTGGAGGCCCTTGCTGCCGACCGCGCCTGCCGCGGTGTCAGAGCTGTCGAAGCCTGTCCGCGTCGCCCGCGGCCCGCAGCGCCCTGCGGACCGCGAGCTGCCTGGGGCACGGGGTCGCCCGAGGCGAGCGGCTCTGCGCGGGCGGGCCACGCCGCCCATGGGTCTGGGTTGCCCTCCTGGTCGCCGGGCATGGTGATGACGACACGACGGGGCACGACGCGGTGGAAGGTGGATTCCGGCGCACCCCTACCTGGGCGCCAAATGTCGGATTTCGGGTTCCGGCAGACCCTTGAGGTTCGAACACTGGGGTGCGCACGGAGATTTCGCCTCCTACCTACCTGCACCCCTCCGCCATGCTAGGATCTAAAACTAAGGAAAGAACAACACAAGAGACACAGGGTTTATACTGGTTCGGGCCACCATTGTGGTGTAATACCCTACTCCAGTGTGTGGTGTGGTGGATTGCCTCTTGGGCTGATGATGATGAACAATACAAGGAAGAACAGCCTCGCGAGGGTCTGTTCTTGGCTGGGGGGATGAACTACTGAGAAGAGTTCAGTCACCTTTTCCTCTCTATCTCTTCCTCTCTCTCTCTCACTTCCGACCTCTCCCCCCTTGCTATGTGGGTGGCTGGTCCTATTTATAGAGGCCCTGGTCCTCTTCCCAAATATCGAGCGGGAAGGGAGCAAACAATGGCGGGCTAATTTGAAGGGGGACAGCTAGTATCAACTATCCTGACAAAAGTAGTCTTCGCCTGCGCAAAGCTCTGGTGATGACGCCGTCTTGGGCTCCACGGTGACCTCCGTCTCGTAGTCCTCCTGGTCTTGGTCTCGTTGCACCGAAATGGCAACCTTTGCCTGATGCCTCGGTACTCCGCGGCTGCGCTTGCCCCCTTTGCACCAAAGAGGAAGGGAGGACGCTGCGCGGGCTGGCACCCGCCTGGCGCCCTTGGTCGTCATGGCTTGCGTCATGGGCACCTCGTGAGGTACCCCGCCTTGATCTCTCCGCCTCCTCGTGAGTCAGCCTGACGAGGCCGTGCCTGAGGAGGCTCTGCATCGTCCACCCCGCGAGGCTTGGCCCCTCGCGAGGGTCTAGGGTTTGTGTTGGTGAAGATGGGCCGTGCTGGGCCCCCCCTTGAGCCACGCCGCAGGCCGCAGGCAGGCAAGTCTAGGGACCCCTGTTCCCAGAACGCCAACAAATTGGATACAGGAGATGAACTAGGGTTTTGAGATGAGATGGTGCTGATGAAGATGTTGATGGAGATTGCCCTCTCCCGATGAGAGGAGCGTTTGTGATGACGATGGCGATGATTTCCCCCTCCGGGAGGGAACTTTCCCCGGTAGAACAGCTCTGCCGGAGCTCTAGATTGGATCCGCCAAGCTTCCGCCTCGTGGCGGCAGAGTTTCGTCCCGAAAGGTTGCTTCTTATTTTTTTCTCGATGAAAGACTTCATATAGGAGAATATGGTCATCGGAGAGCCACCAGGAGGCCCACGAGGCAGGGGGGCGCCCCCTAGGGGGGGCGCACCCCCACCCTGGTGAGAAGGGTGTGGGCCCCCTGGTCTTCATCTTTGGCGAGGATTTTTCATTATTTATTATAAGGTGTTCCATGGAGTTTTAGGACTTTTGGAGTTGTGCAGAATAGGTCTCTAATATTTGGTCCTTTTCCAGCCCAGAATTCTAGCTGCCGGCATTCTCCCTCCTTATGTAAACCTTGTAAAATAAGGGAGAATAGCCATAAGTATTGTGACATAATGTGAAATAACAGCCCATAATGCAATAAATATTGATATAAAAGCATGATGCAAAATGGACGTATCAACTCCCCCAAGCTTAGACCTCGCTTGTCCTCAAGCGAAAAGCC
Source organism: Triticum aestivum (assembly GCF_018294505.1). Taxonomy (NCBI): domain Eukaryota; kingdom Viridiplantae; phylum Streptophyta; class Magnoliopsida; order Poales; family Poaceae; genus Triticum; species Triticum aestivum. Next base: position 277,895,343 of record NC_057800.1, on the reverse strand, counting down.
GAAATCGAAAAATATGTCCACATGTTTAGAGATGAAGTTGTCGGTAAAAATAAAATACGGACATGAGGGCATCATGATCATTCTTATAACAGCAACTTATATAATTTTAGTCATATGATGTCTAATGCTAGAGTAATAATTCAATCACAGTATCAAGTATGAATCGTAAACTTCATTGAAAACTAACAAACTACAATCTCGGTCATTGAAGCAAATGCAATTTATCATAACATAGGAAAGAGTCAATGTATAAGAGCTTTTCAGCAAGTCCACATACTCAACTATCATATAATCTTTCACAATTGCTGACACTCACGCAATACTTATGGGTGTGGAGTTTTAATCGGACACAGAGAAAGATAGGGGCTTATAGTCTTGCCTCCCAACATTTTACCTCAAGGGTAATGTCAACAGTAATAGTTCATGAAAACTCACATCCAATTAGCCATATATACCAGGATCTTTCCAACATACTGTGCCTGCCAAAGGATAAAGTGTAAAAAGGAATGACGAAAATCACCATGACTCTTGCATAAGGTAGAAGGTAATGATAAAAGATAGGCCCTTCGCAGAGGGAAGCAGAGGTTGCCATGCGCTTTTATGGTTGGATGCACAAAATCTTAATGCGAAAGAACGTCACTTTATATTGCCCCTTGTGATATGAACCTTTATTATGCAGTCCGTCACTTTTATTACTTCCACATCACAAGATCGTATAAAGCTTATTTCTCCCACACCAATCAATCATACATATTTAGAGAGCAATTTTTATTGCTTTGCACCGATGACAACTTACTTGAAGGATCTTATTCAATCCATAGGTAGATATGGTGGACTCTCATGGCAAAACTGGTTTAAGGGTATTTGGAAGCACAAGTAGTATCTCTACTTGGTGCAATGAATTTGGCTAGCATGAGGGGGAAAGGCAAGCTCAACATGTTGGAAGATCCAAGACAATATAATTTATCTCAGATGTAAGAAAACATAACCCATTACGTTGTCTTCCTTGTCCAATGTCAACTCTTTAGCATGTCATATTTTAATGAGTGCTCACAATCATAAAAGATGTCCAAGATAGTATATCTATATGTGAAGACCTCTCTTTCTTTATTACTTCCTATTAATTGCAACGATGACCAAAACTATGCTTGTCAACTCTCAACAACTTTTATTCATCATACTTTTTCTATGTGAGCTCATTACTCTCCATGAGATCCATATGATCTCTTTGTTTCTTTTTATTTCTTTCTCTTTTCTTTTATTCACTTAGGATCATAGAAAAATAATCAAGCCCTTGACTCAACACTAATCTTTATTATATAGCTCACGGACTCGATTACATAGAAGGATAATAAAGCAAAACTCACAACTAGATCATGCCATAAACTTTATTCTACTAGATCAAAATACTACTAATAAGATCGAACTAAGGAAAATGGTAAAGATAAAAGTGATGGTGATACGATACCGGGGCACCTCCCCCAAGCTTGGCAGTTGCCAAGTGGAGTGCCCATACCCATGTGATTATGTCTCTCTTTTCGGGGATGGTGATGTGATGTTTTTGGCGATGATGCCCTTCAAAATACGATTCTCCTCCTCAAGCTTGTTGACTTGCTGCTTGAGATCCATTATTTCCTTTCGGAGTTTTCCTGTAACAACCAAGGCTCCCTACACCCAAGGGTGCTGCATAGCTGTGGGAGAACCAGTGACACTCTTTTTCATATTCTCATAAGAAAGAAATCTAACATTGGAAGGGATAACCGAGTTTGGAATAGCTGAGCTCTGCAGTTCTCCCATTGTGAATCCAGCTTGGAAGCGAGAGGTGACTTCTTGATCCTCCATGGAATCTACCCTCATTAGGTCAGCCTCCATCTCTTCCTCCGTTGCTGGCCCAAAGTCGTCAGGGTCGCTGTTTGCCCTTGGTTCCGGTGCCGGATTAGATACTCGACTCTCCCCGACTGACTCTTGAGAAGACATCTTGCTCTAATCTGCAACAGCAACATCTCAAAACAAAAACAGAGGATTTTTGCATGATACGGGAGTCAAAACCCTCGGGAGATTATATAATGAATTTTTACTGACCAAAATACGTATCGTGCAAGAAAACAGAGTCCGGAAGGCACACGAGGAGCTCACGAGGTAGGGGCGCGCCCAGGGGGTAGGGCGCGCCCTCCACCCTCGTGGGGCCCTCGTGTCCTTCCCGGACTGCTACTTAATTTTCTATTTTTCTAAATATTCCAAAACGGAGAAATATTGCCTTAAAAATTGTTTTGGAGTCGGTTTACTTACCGTACCACATACCTATTCCTTTTCGGAGTCTGAAACGTTCTAGAAAGTGTCCCTTATGTATTCCTCTGGGGTTACGGTTTCAATAATATTGGTTTCAACATTTATGGGATTACCTGAGATATAATGTTTGATTCTTTGACCGTTTACCACCTTCGGATTTGTGCCTTCGAAGTTGTTGATTTTTATGGCACCGGAATGATAGACCTCCTCGATAACATAGGGGCCTTCCCATTTAGAGAGAAGTTTCCCTGCAAAAAATCTTAAACGAGAGTTGTATAGCAATACATAATCACCTACATTAAACTCACGCTTTTGTATCCTTTTGTCATGCCATCTTTTAACCTTTTCTTTAAACAACTTGGCATTTTCATAAGCTTGGGTTCTCCATTCATCAAGTGAGCTAATATCAAATAACCTCTTTTCACCGGCAAGTTTGAAATCATAGTTGAGCTCTTTAATAGCCCAATATGCCTTATGTTCTAGTTCGAGAGGTAAGTGACATGCTTTTCCATATACCATTTTATACGGAGACATACCCATAGGATTTTTATATGCAGTTCTATAGGCCCATAATGCATCATCAAGTTTCTTGGACCAATTCTTTCTAGACCTATTGACAGTCTTTTGCAAAATTAATTTGAGTTCTCTATTACTCAATTCTACTTGACCACTAGACTGTGGGTGATACGGAGATGCAATTCTATGATTGACGTCATATTTAGCAAGCATTTTACGGAAAGCACCATGAATAAAATGTGAACCACCATCAGTCATTAAATATCTAGGGACTCCAAACCTCGGAAAAATAACTTCTTTAAGCATTTTAATAGAAGTGTTATGATCAGCACTACTAGTTGGAATAGCTTCTACCCACTTAGTAACGTAATCAACAACAACTAAAATATGTGTATATCCATTAGAGGCAGGAAAAGGTCCCATATAATCAAAGCCCCAAACATCAAACGGTTCAATAACAAGTGAATAATTCATAGGCATTTCTTGACGTCTACTAATATTACCAATTCTTTGACATTCATCACAAGATAGGACAAACTTACGGGCATCCTTGAAGAGAGTAGGCCAATAAAAACCGGATTGCAATACCTTATGTGCAGTTCTATCTCCCGCGTGGTGTCCTCCATAAGTTTCGGAGTGGCACTTGCGTAGGATCTGTTCCTGTTCATGCTCAGGTACACAACGTCTAATAACACCATCTACTCCTTCTTTATAAAGATGTGGGTCATCCCAAAAGTAATGTCTCAAATCATAGAAGAACTTTTTCTTTTGTTGGTATGTGAAGCTAGGTGGTATAAATTTAGCAACTATGTAATTAGCATAATCAGCATACCAAGGGGTACTACGAGAAGTACTTATGACATTTAATTGTTCATCAGGAAAGCTATCATCAATAGGTAGTGGGTCATCAAGAACATTCTCTAACCTAGATAAGTTGTCTGCAACGGGGTTCTCAGCTCCTTTTCTATCAACAATATGCAAATCAAATTCTTGTAGCAAGAGAACCCATCTAATAAGTCTAGGTTTAGCATCTTTCTTCTCCATAAGATATTTAATAGCAGCATGATCAGTGTGGATAGTTACTTTAGAATCAACAATATAAGGTCTGAACTTATCACAAGCAAATACAACTGCTAAAAGTTCTTTTTCAGTAGTAGCATAATTTCTTTGAGCATTGTCTAGAGTCTTACTAGCATAATGGATAACATTTAATTTCTTATCAACTCTTTGCCCTAGAACAACACCTACAGCATAATCGCTAGCATCACACATAATTTCAAAGGGTAAATTCCAATCAGGTGGCTGAACAATAGGTGCAGAGACTAATGCTTTCTTAAGTATTTCAAATGCTTCTACACAATCATCATCAAAGACAAATGGTATATCTTTTTGTAATAAATTAGTCAGAGGCCGAGAAATTTTGAGAAGTCCTTGATGAACCTCCTATAAAATCCGGCGTGACCAAGGAAACTTCTTATACCTTTGATGTCCTTGGGACATGGCATCTTTTCAATAGCATCAACCTTGGCTTTATCAACTTCAATACCTCTTTCAGAAACTTTATGCCCCAAGACAATACCTCATTAACCATAAAGTGGCACTTTTCCCAATTCAAGACAAGATTAGTTTCTTCACATCTCTGCAAAACTCGATCAAGATTGCTCAAGCAATCATCAAAAGAAGATCCATAGACGGAAAAGTCGTCCATGAAAACCTCACAAATCTTTTCACAAAAGTCAGAGAATATAGCCATCATGCATCTTTGAAAGGTAGCAGGTGCATTACATAAACCAAAAGGCATACGTCTATAAGCAAAAGTACCAAAAGGGCATGTAAAAGTAGTCTTTGATTGATCTTTAGCCGACACAGGTATTTGAGAGAAACCAGAATAACCATCTAGAAAGCAGTAATGTGTATGTTTGCATAATCTTTCTAGCATTTGATCGATAAAAGGTAAGGGGTAATGATCTTTCTTAGTAGCCTTATTTAATTTGCGGAAATCAATTACCATCCTATAACCTGTAATAATTCTTTGTGGAATCAATTCATCTTTATCATTAGGAACAACAGTAATACCTCCCTTCTTAGGGACACAATGAACAGGACTTACCCACTGACTATCAGCAACGGGATAAATTATACCTGCCTCTAGAAGCTTTAGTATTTCTTTTCTTACCACTTCTTTCATTTTAGGATTCAGACGTCGTTGAGGATCACGAACTGGTTTGGCATCTGCTTCCAAATTTATTTTATGTTGACATAGAGTGGGACTAATGCCCTTAAGATCATCAAGAGTATATCCAATAGCAGCACGGTGCTTCTTCAGAGTTTTCAATAATCTTTCTTCTTCATGCTCTGAAAGGTTAGCACTAATAATAACAGGATATATCTTCTTTTCATCAAGATAAGCATATTTAAGATTATCAGGCAACGGTTTAAGCTCAAACACGGGATCACCCTTAGGTGGAGGAGGATCCCCTAGGATTTCAACAGGCAAATTGTGTTTTAGCATAGGTTCTTGTTTAAAGAATACTTCATCTATTTCCCTTCTTTCATTCATAAACATATCATTCTCATGGTCTAGCAAATATTGTTCTAAAGGATCATTAGGAGGTACGGCAATAGAAGCAAGACCAATAATTTCATCCTTACTAGGCAATTCTTCTTCACGGTGTTGTTTACTAAATTTAGAGAAATTAAACTCATGAGTCATATCATCCAAGCCAATAGTAACAACATTCTTTTCGCAGTCTATCCTAGCATTAACTGTATTCAAGAAGGGTCTACCAAATATAATGGGACAAAAGCTATCTTGTGGAGAACTAAGAACAAGAAAATCAGCAGGATATTTAGTTTTCCCGCACAAGACTTCAACATCTCTAACAATTCCCATTGCTGAAATAGTATCTCTATTAGCAAGTTTAATTGTGACACAATATCTTCTAACTCAGCAGGTGCAATTTCATGCTTGATTTCTTTATACAAGTCATAAGGTATAACACTAGCACTAGCACCCATATCACATAAGCCATGATAACAATGATCTCCTATTTTAACAGAAATAACAGGCACGCCTACCACAGGTCTATGTTTATCTTTAGCACAAGGTTTAGCAATTCTAGTAGTTTCACCGCAGAACTGAATAACATGCCCATCAATATTATCAGACAAGAGCTCTTTAACAATAGCAATATTAGGTTCAACTTTAACTTGCTCAGGAGGTTTATATGTTTTAATATTGCTTTACGAACCACGGTTGAAGCTTTAGCATGATCCTTTATCCTAACAGGGAAAGGTGGTTTCTCAACATAACAAGTAGGAACAATAGGATCATTATAAGTGATAGTCTTTTCTTCAATTTTAATAGGTGCAACTACTTTTACTACTATGGGAGGATGATATTTAAACCACTTCTCCTTAGGGAGATCAACATAAGTAGCAAAAGATTCATAGAAAGAAGCTACTATCTCAGAATCAAGTCCATATTTAGTTCTAAACTTACGGAAAATATCGGTATCCATAAAAGATTTAACGCAATCAAACTTAGGTGTCATACCTGACTCCTTACCATTGTCGAGGTCCCAATCTTCAGAGTTGCGTTTAAGTCTATCCAATAAATCCCATTTGAATCCAATAGTCTTCATCATAAAAGAGCCAGCACAAGAAGTATCAAGCATGGTGCGATTGTTATCAGAAAGCTGAGCAAATTTTTTTTGAAGAATTGCTTCTCTTGGAAGCTCATGATTGGGGCATGAATATAACATTGATTTAAGCCTCCCCCAAGCTTGAGCGATGCTTTCTCCTTCGCGAGGCCAAAAATTATATATATAATTGCGATCATGATGAACAAGATGTATAGGGTAATACTTTTGATGAAATTCCAATTTCAATCTTCTATAGTTCCATGATCCCATATCATCACATAGCCTATACCATGTCAATGCGTCTCCCTTCAAAGAAAAAGGGAAGACCTTCTTCTTAGCAACATCATCGGGAATACCTGCAAGCTTAAATAATCCACAAACTTCATCCACATATATTAGGTGTTCATCAGGATGCTTTGTTCCATCTCCTGTAAAAGGATTAGCTAGCAATTTTTCTATTATACTCGAAGGATACTCATAAGGAATTTCATTTTAAATAGGTTCAGTAGGTTGAGGAGCAACTCTTTGCTCTACTGGTCGAGGTGAAGATACCCCGAACAAGCCCCTCGGAGGATTACTTTCCATAGTAACAAGTGATAGTAAATTTCAGCACACTATATAATTTTTTCCTTACCCAATTCCACCTACCAAAGGCGCTTCACTCCCCGGAAATGGCGCCACAAAAGAGTCTTGATGACCCACAAGTATAGGGGATCTATCGTAGTCCTTTCGATAAGTAAGAGTGTCGAACCCAACGAGGAGCAGAAGGAAATGATAAACGGTTTTCAGCAAGGTATTCTCTGCAAGTACTGAAATAAGTGGTAACAGATAGTTTTGTGATGAGATAATTTGTAACGAGCAACAAGTAACAAAAGTAAATAAAGTGCAGCAAGGTGGCCCAATCCTTTTTGTAGCAAAGGACAAGCCTGGACAAACTCTTATATAAGGAAAAGCGCTCCCGAGGACACATGGGAATATCGTCAAGCTAGTTTTCATCACGTTCATATGATTCGCGTTCGGTACTTTGATAATTTGACATGTGGGTGGACCGGTGCTTGGGTGCTATTCTTACTTGAACAAGCATCCCACTTATGATTAACCTCTATTGCAAGCATCCGCAACTACAACAAAAGTATTAAGGTAAACCTAACCATAGCATGAAACATATGGATCCAAATCAGCCCCTTACGAAGCAACGCATAAACTAGGGTTTAAGCTTCTGTCACTCTAGCAACCCATCATCTACTTATTACTTCCCAATGCCTTCCTCTAGGCCCAAATAATGGTGAAGTGTTATGTAGTCGACGTTCACATAACACCACTAGAGGCTAGACAACATACATCTCATCAAAATATCGAACGAATACCAAATTCACATGACTACTAATAGCAAGACTTCTCCCTTGTCCTCAGGAACAAACATAACTACTCACAAAGCATAAACATGTTCATAATCAGAGGGGTATTAACATGCATATAGGATCTGAACATATGATCTTCCACCAATTAAACCAACTAGCATCAACTACAAGGAGTAATTAACACTACTAGCACCAATCCCGGACATGGAGACAAGAATTGGATACAAGAGATGAACTAGGGTTTTGAGATGAGATGATGCTGATGAAGATGTTGATGGAGATTTCCCTCTCCCGATGAGAGGAGCATTGGTGATGACGATGGCGATGATTTCCCCCTCCGGGAGGGAAGTTTCCCTGGCAGAACAGCTCTGCCAGAGCTCTAGATTAGATCCGCTAAGGTTTCACCTCGTGGCGGCGGAGTTTCATCCCGAAAGGTTGCTTCTTATTTTTTTCTCGACGAAAGACTTCATATAGGAGAAGATGGTCATCGGAGAGCCACCAGGGGGCCCACGAGGCAGGGGGCGCGCCCTGGGGGGGGGCGCCCCCACCCTCGTGAGAAGGGTGTGGGCCCCCTGGTCTTCATCTTTGGTGAGGATTTTTCATTATTTATTATAAGGTGTTCTGTGGAGTTTCATGACTTTTGGAGTTGTGCAGAATAGGTCTCTAATATTTGCTCCTTTTCCAGCCCAGAATTCCAGCTGCCGGCATTCTCCCTCCTTATGTAAACCTTGTAAAATAAGAGAGAATAGCCATAAGTATTGTGACATAATGTGAAATAACAACCCATAATGCAATAAATAATGCTATAAAAGCATGATGCAAAATGGACGTATCACCGCACTACGCTCCCATGGCAGGCGCCCCGCCACCAACCTCTACGGCCAACACCAGCAGCAGGGAGTCTGGGTACCAAGCCCTGGCCCCCACTCTACGGCAGGTGAAGTGGCCAGCCAAGTTCAGGCCGGAGGTGCCGCCGTGTTACAATGGCGCGGCAGACTTGTCGCTTTTCATGCTAGCATACGAGGAGGCCGTCCTCGAAGCCGGAGGCGACGACAAGATCATGGCAAACTTGTTCCCCTTGGCACTCACTGGTGAGCCGCGCGCCTGGCTACTCAGGCTTCCGGGATCCACGGTGACGTCCTGGGGGAACTCCGTGACCTCTTCACTGCGCGCTAAGCGGTGTCAGCACACCACGCAGTCGCGGCACTGCTAGGTGGCTCCCAAGCACCTCCTTCAGATCGCCACGTCAAGCCTTTCTTCCGCCAGATCTGGGCGGCCTACAAGCGCCCGGGGGCTCTGTCGGGTTGGGCTGCGTCGGAGGCCGACCTTACCTTTGACTCGGAAGACCACCCCGGCTCCACCGCCAGCTCCGGGATGCTCCCGATGCTCTGCACGCCCACCATCCACAATGTGGCTGTCACCAAGACCCTCATCGATGGCGGCGCCAGCCTCAACTTGCTCTCCGTGGAATCCTTCAGCCTTCTTCATGTGCTGCTCGAACGGCTCGGCCTCAGCAAGCCCTTTACAGGAGTGGGTGGTGGAGCTGCTCACTCTCTAGGGCAGATCCGCCTCCCTGTCACCTTTGGCGCGCGAGACAACTATCGCATCGAGCTGGTGGACTTTGACATCGCCCGCATCGGTCTCCCGTACAATGCCATCCTCGGGTACCCGGCTCTCGCTCAGTTCATGGCGGTGACTCACCCGGCCTACAACCTCAAGAAGATGCTAGGGAGCAAGGGCGTCCTCACCATCAAGAGGGGCACTATGGAGGCCGTGACGGCGCTCATGCTCGCCTTCAAGACCGCGACAGCGGCACAACCAGCCGGCGCCGGTGCACCCGAGGCCTAGGAGACCGCGCCCACCAAGAAGAGGCAGCTATTCACCCAAGACAAGCCGGAGACCAAGCAGGTGCCGGTCAACGAGGGCGGGTCTTCAGGAGCCACCTTCACCATAGGAACCGGCCTTGGCCCGGGACAAGAAGAAGCTTTGGTGAGGTTTTTGTGAGCGAACAAGGAGATATTCACGTGGGAGCCCAAGCAGCTGGTAGGGGTCCAGAGAGAGGTAATCGAGCATCATCAAGGGTATGCCCCAACAAACACCCCGTGAAGCAGCAAGCAAGACAGCAGTCCACTGAGAAGCAGGCCTTCATCGTCCAAGAGACACGCAAGCTGGAGGCGGCAGGAACCATCCGAGAATGGCTGGCAAATCCCGTCATAGTGCCAAAGAAAGGCGGGAAGGAACGGATGTGCATCGACTTCACCAACCTCAACAAAGCCTGCCCCCAAGATCTGTTCCCCCTTCCGCGCATCGATCAAATCGTCGACTCCACCGCCGAGTGCGATTTGTTATGTTTCCTGGATGTGTTCTCTGGATACCATCAGATCAAGATGGCGGTGGAGGATGTGGAGAAGATGGCCTTATTGACACCATGTGGGGTGTACTGCTACACCTGCATGCCTTTCGGCCTTCGTAACGCGGGCGCAACCTTTCAGTGGCTGATGCACATCGCCTTGGGGCGGCAGCTCGGCAGGAACACAGAGGCCTACATTGATGACATAGTGGTCAAATCTCGCGAGGCGAGGACGTTGATTCAGAACTCTGAGGAGACCTTTGAGAGTTTGCGCCAGGTGAACTTGAGGGTTAACCTGGAGATGTGCGTGTTTGGCGTCCCCTCTGGCAAGCTGCTGGGGTTTCTCGTATCCTACAGAGGGATCGAGGCGAACCCGGAGAAGATCAAGGCCATCGAAGACATGAGCCCACCGCAGACCCTCAAGGAGATGCAAAAGCTGGCAGGACGAGTGACCACGTTAGGGCGTTTCATCTCTAAGCTAGGCAAGCGCGCCTTACCCTTCTTTAAGCTCATGAAGAAGATAGGCCCCTTTGAGTGGACCCCAGAGGCCGACCGGGCCTTCCAAGACCTCAAGAAATACCTCACCAGCCCCCCGGTGATGGTGGCGCCGCGGCCTCTCGAGCCTCTGGTACTCTACGTCACCACCACCCCGTACTCCGCCAGCGTGGCGCTGGTGGCAGTCCGGGAGGAGCGCAGAGACAAGGGTGTGTGCACCAAGCCAAAGCTGATGCATGGCAGGGTCAGGAAGGCACATCAGAGCCATCAGCGAAGGAAGACCAAGCCCGGCAGGGCAGTGTCGCAGAAACTCCTGAGGATGGCCAAGTCTCAGGAAACCCTCCACCTCGGGATACGCCACAATCTCCGCAAGACCCGAGCCTCAACAGTGTGCCAGCCCTCGTCGAGCTCCCAGTGTACTTCGTCAGCACCGTACCGCGGGACGCAAGGGCACGCTACCCCATGCCGCAAAAGCTCTTGCTCGCACTCTTGGTGGCCTCACGCAAGCTTTTTCACTACTTCCAGGGGCACCCCATCAAGGTCGTCTCATCTTACCCATTGGAGAGGGTACTCAGGAGCCCAAACTCAGCCGGAAGGGTCACTGAATGGAACATCGAGCTGCAAGCATTCTAGTTGGAGTTCAGCACCATCAGGGTCATCAGGGGAGCCGCGCTCGCCGATTTTGTGGCGGAATGGACAGATGCTCCGGCTCTTGATGAAGGAGAAGACTGGTCCACCTCCCCAGGAAGTGAGGCACCAGACGGCTGGGTCATGTATTTTGATGGCGCCTTTGCGCACCAGGGCGCTGGGAGTGGAGCAGTGCTCATCTCGCCCACTCAGGACAAGCTTTACTACGCCGTGCAACTCTGCTTCCAGCATGGTGAGAAGGACTCCAACAATATCACAGAATACGAAGGCCTCATAGTCGGCCTGAAGGCTGCGGCAGCCCTGGGGGTTAGGCGCCTTACCGTCAAGGGTGACTCGCAGCTCCTCATCAACTTTTCCAACAAAGTGTACGAGCCAAAGGACGAGCACATGGAGGCCTACCTTGCGGAGGTGCGCAAGATGGAAAAGCAGTTCTCAGGCTTGGAGCTGCAGCACATGCCCCGGGGCACCAACAAGGAAGTCGACGACATCGCCAAGAGAGCATCGAAGCGGGAACCGCAAGAGCCCGGCGTCTTTGAAGAGTGGCTCTTCAAGCCGTCGGCTACGTCACCTCTTTCAAGCACGACTCAGCCTCCAGAGGAGCTCCCACAGCCCCCGGCCACGGGAGCACCAGCATGTGGCCCAACCTCAGGAGCTTGGCTACTCTTGGCGCTCGAGCCCGGGGAGGAGTGCTGGACCAAGGAGTTCAAGGAGTACCTGATGCATGGGACACTGTCGGAGAAGGAAGAGGACGCGGAGCGCGTGGCCCGACAGGCCATGACATACTGCATTCAAGACGGCGAGTTGTACAGGAAACGACCGAACGATGTCATGCTGCGCTGCATCTCCAGCGATCAAGGGAGGGAGCTACTGACTGACATACACAGCGGGGACTGTGGACATCACTCATCATCACGGACCCTCATCGGCAAGGCCTTCCGCAGCGGATTCTATTTGCCCACATCACTCAACGATGCAGCCGAGCTGGTGAAATCCTGCGAAGCATGCCAATTCCACGCCAAGCAAATCCATCAGCCTGCTCAGGGCCTCCAAACCATCCCGCTCACGTGGCCATTCGCGGTCTGGGGGCTAGACATCCTATGTCTGTTCCCACGAGCACCAGGGGGCTACCGTTATCTCTACGTCGCCATCGACAAGTTCACCAAATGGGCGGAAGTGGAAGCCGTCCGAATCATTCCAACCGGCTTTGCTGTCAAGTTCATCAAGGGCCTCGTGTGCCGCTTCGGGGTCCCCAACCATATCATCACAGATAACGGCTCGCAGTTCACTAGTAACCTCTTTAAAAACTTACTGTGCTAACCTTGGAATGCAGATCTGCTACGCTTTGGTGGCCCACCCCAGGAGCAATGGTTAGGCTGAGCACGCCAACGCTGAGGTCTTAAGGGGCCTCAAGACCATGACCTTCAAGAAGAAGCTAGAGGCATGCGGCAGGGGCTGGCACGACGAGCTCCAGTCTGTGCTGTGGTCCATCCGCACCACCGCCACCAAGCCAACGGGCAAGACCCCGTTCTTCCTCGTCTACGGAGCTGAAGCAGTCCTCCCTCACGAGGTCAAGCATCGCTCCGCGCGGGTCCTAGCATTCGATGAAATGCAGCAGGATGCTATGCGGGGGGTGGACCTTGTGCTGGGGGAGGAACGTCATCGCGAAGCTGCATTAAGGGCGGCAAGGTACTAGCAAGTGCTGTGGCGTTACCACTGCCGCAACATTCGCTCTAGGACGCTCGAGACGGGTGACCTGGTCCTGAGGCAGGTCCTCTCCAGGGAAGGGTTGCACAAGCTTTCACCCATGTGGGAGGGCCCGTTCAGGGTCGTCCACATCTCCAGGCCTGTCGCGGTGCGCCTGGAGACGCAAGAAGGGACACCTATCCAAAACGCCTGGAACATCCAGCACCTCCGGAGGTTCTACCTATGAAGCAAGGCCCATAGCCTGAGAAGAAAGGCCCAGAGCCTGAGAAGCAAGGCCCAGAGCCTGTGAAGCAAGGCCCAGAGCCTGTGAAGAAAGGCCCAGAGCCTGTGAAGAAGGCCCCGTGCCTGTGAAGAATCGCCACCCATGACACTCTTACGTAATAATGAGTTGGGGCTATACACGCCCCGGAGTGTCAGGAGCGCCGGCCTCAGGCCCTGGGGCTCCCTCCCACGCCTAGTGGACAACACTTAGCTCCGCGCTGGTGAGAAGACTTGAAGACTAGATTAGGTGCCGGGCGCGGCTTTTGATTTGCTTTCCAAAGTTGGCTCGCTTCTCCTTAATCAAGTTTGCCCTTGACATTCCTTGCTGATTTGGTTCCTTCGCCTTTTACCACATTTTTCGGCTCTGGTTTGCTCATGATCTCTCTCACACATTCCTTGCGAGGGGGCTAGGCAGATGCCCCCGCGAGAATTTTTCTTCTCTCTACCTTCTCGTGAGTCACTAGGCAGGTGCCTTTGCGAGCATTTTGTTCTCTGCCTTCTCGCGAGTCACCCTCGTTCGAGCCTGAAAGCTGGCACATCTCTCCTAGTCCGTGCCCCTCGGGTACCGTGATACAAAGCGCCAAGTCAAGGTTTGGGTTAACATCAAATCCTCTAGCACACTTGCTAACAAATTTTCTGCAGTTCCGGAGCAAACGCAGACATCTCGTGAAGGAAAGGGCGTCCCAAATGCGCCATGTTAAGTTATCTTTGTGCAAAATAACAACACGGCATGGGAATAACACGCACATTGCATTAACCAAGAACCATAGTTCGATACACGCCCCTCTGGGCCCATACTAGTTTCATTTTCTTATGCAGGAAAAAAAGGAAAAAGCTAAACAAAGCGGCGTTTCAGCAATCCGCGGAGGTAGGCCCTTGGCGACACCCCGGTCCTAGCCAGACCCCTCCTCGCGCTTCATGGAGGCGTGGCGACGATATGACCCGCTGCCTCCTTCGAAGCGGGCGCGGCGGCTGGTCGTAACCATCGCTACTGGACCTGTCACTGGAGGAAGAGCTGCCGTAGCTGGAAGAGATGCGGTCGCCGCAGAGGGCAGGCTTGTCCTCGTCGCGACCATCACCAAGGCCGAGCACCTCCTCACCTTCGTTCGTCTCGAGGCAGCACCCAGCGTGGCGACCATCTTCCCCGAACACCCTCACATAGAGGGTCGATCCACCGTCATACTTGAAGTGGAGCGTGCACCGCCTGCCCAGGCCGCGCGCGCGGGCGAACATCTGCCAGCCACGGGCCAGGGCAATGTTGCCCGCGGCGGAAGTCTCGACCGCGACCCAGGAGGCCTTGCTGCAGCAACCATCCGCCTGAAACCAGAGCCCGCCTGGACCAGGGGCCGGCAGTTTATCGACAAGGAAGCACAGAAGCTGGAGCCAGTTGCCGGCCGGGTTCTCCGACCAGACAACGAACTTCGGTGACACCTCTGCTGAATGGAAGCATGGGCAGGGAGGCCGTGCCACCATCGCGTGCCTCCCCTTGTCAGCTGGACCGCCATGGTTGGGACGGTCCCCTCCGCGGCCACGGCGCCGCCCCGACGGTGGGCCATGGTGGGGGTCGCAGCGTGGTTGCGTGGACGGCCGCGACCGCGCTTGGGCACCGGGGAACCGGGGCCCTCGCGAGGGGCCTTCCCCTTCTCGGCGGCAGAGAACTTCCTACGTGGCGCCATCGGAGGCAATACAAGCAATGAAGCAAAGAAGAAGCAAGCAAGCGAGGACGAGATGGGCGACGGGGGCTCCGCCCCCTCTCCATTTATAGCGGAAGAAGGCCAATTGGCACCTCCCACGATCGCAGGTAATGATGGTTTCCCTTGCATGTCGCAGGGACTTGTCAAGTCGTGCAGTTGCCAAGGCAACGTGGGGAAGCGGAGACGCCCACGTCTAATCAACCGCCGCGCATCGACCGAGGATGCAGGCTTTTGGGGCCCGCGGTGCTCCGAACTTGACCCTTGGCTTCGCCGCAAAGCCAAGCCTGCGCGCACCTTGGGCCCGGGAGCTACTGTCGGCCTTCTGGGAACGGGGGTCCCCAGACTTGCCTGCCTGTGGCCCGCGGCGTGGCGGAGCTAGCAGGCCGTACGGCCCATCTTCACCAACAAGGCACCCAAGACCCTCGCGAGGAGCCAAGCCTCGCGAGGTGGATGACGCAAGACCTCCTCAGGAGTGGCCTGGTCAGGCAGGCTCGCGAGGAGCGGAGATATCAAGGTGAGGTGAACCTCACGAGGCCCTCATGACTTGAGCCATGACGATCGACACCAGGTGGGCGCCAGCGCACGCAGCGTCCTTGTTTCCTCTTCGGTGCAACGGAGGCAAGTGCAGCCGCGGAGTACCGAGGCCTCAAACAAAGGTTGGCATTTCGGTGCAACAAGACCAAGACCAGGCGGACGGCAAGGCGGAGGTCATCGTGGAGCCCAAGACGGCATCACCCCAGGGCCTTTCACAGGCGCAGACTACCTTTTGTCAGGATAGCTTGTACTAGTTGCCCCCCTTCAAATTAGCCCGCTATTGTTGGCTCCCTTCCCGCTCGATATTTGGGAAGAGGACCAGGGCCTCTATAAATAGAGCTAGCCACCATAGGAGGAGGGGGATGGAATCCTTGCACACAAATTCATACGCACAAGAACACCTCAACCTCAGGAGGCTATTCTTCCCTTGTACTGTTCATCATCAGCCCAAGAGGCAATCCACCACCACCACACTGGAGTAGGGAATTACACCACAATGACGGCCCGAACCAGTATAAACCCTGTGTCTTTCTATGTTGTGAGTTCGTCGAGTTCGTCCGCAAGATCTTAGTGAGCTAGAGCGTAGATTGGTAGAAGGGAAAGACTTCACGCGCACCCTGTGTTCGAACCTTAAGGGTTAGCCGGAACCCCACATCCGACAACAACGGTAACATAGGTGAAGGTGATACTCTAGTCCCACTAGTGGACATTCTTGACATTGATTGCTTGCATGATGTTGATCAACCTATTTCCATGCTTCATGCTAGTGCGACTTCCCCATTTGATGATTTACCCATTTATGATGAATATGATGATTGCCATGTGGAGTCTATTAGTTGTGATGCCATGTTACATAGGATTTCTTGTGATAATTCTTTAGGTCACATCATGTTTGACAATCCGCTTGAATTGTGATATGCTATGCATGAGATCAACCATATGTCATATTTGCAATCTCATCGTAGTGACTATGCATATACCATTAAAATAAACACAATTTGCACTTATGGCATAGATGACAAGCCCATGGTTATTGACATTTGTTTTTCTTGTGATGATATTGATATGCTCCCTTTGCATCATTTATCTCATATGCCATGCCATGACCACCTAGCTTTGGATATGCATTGTTTTGGATGTTGTCCATTTTATCCATATGGTGTTTCCGATATTTCTCATGAGGAGACCCCCATAATTTCCTCACACATGTTAGGAGATTTTGATCCATCCCATTCATTACATGATCCCAATACTTGTGTGCACCATATGCTCACCATGAAAAAACATGCTATTGATGTGCCATATACTTGCATTCTCAATTTGTGTCCCCATCGTGTTATACACAATAACTATTCTTTCATGATGGATGACATGTTCTTATAGCATGCATCAAATTTCTTTGACCGATGCTTATCTTGTGCTAACTCACACATGCACATACACATCATGATGGATGATGTGTACATTTACCATGCACACAGTTTCTTTGGTTTGTGTCTCTTTTGTTTAGGTACCCATGAATACTTGTCAACCTCACAATCCCATGAGTTGACAAAACCAGCTCTAGAGAGCAACGATGACTTGGGATCACGTGGATTGTATTTCACACCGTTCCCATTATGCAAAAACTTCACGCATTTCTTCTACATGGCCCTCACTTGGCTATGGGTTATTGTCCATTACATAATCTATGCCCATCTTGCAATGTTCACTTTGCATGATATGCTCATTCGTATGCCTTTGCCATGCATTTGTGACCCATGCTTTGCATTACACATGATGATTGATTCTAGTACTTGTATGTGTATTTGCAAGCTTGGTGGGGATATTGCTTGTTATTTCCATGTTCCATTTGTGAACCATCCCTATGATGATACTTTGATCTTGCTTTGTGTTTGTGCTTGCGATATTTCATGTGCATTTTCTATGCCTATTATTTGCTCACATGACATGATTGCCATGATTTACTCTAGTGTGTTGCATCTTCGCTCCACTAGTTTGCATGACTTGATTACTATGCTTGCTTATGTTGCATCACCCATGATTCATACTTGCTCATTTCATGCGGTTGATGGCATCTATTTCCATGCTTTGCACAGGATTGCTATTGCTTCTTGTCATATATCTCCATGCATTGCCTCTCTCATGCTAGATTATTTGACATGTATTGAGTGCAACAATGATTTTAGTCTTGCTAATGAGATTGCCCCCATAGCATTCTCACATATGTTTGGAGATTTTGACATATTTCTTGTGAAGCATGCTTGTTTTACCTCTTTGCACCATATACCTAGTGCCATGAATATAGCCATTGTTGCATCATATTATTCATGCACATGTACTTCTAATGGTTATGTGCAAGAGAAGAGAACCATCATGATGGATGATGTGCTTATCTACCATGCACATACGTTGTTTGCTTTGTTTTGTGCATGTGTAGGATACTTGGACTTTGTTTCGACTTCCACTTCATGTGAGTTGACCATTCGATCTCTTGAGAGTGAGCCACCTTCTACCACGACGTTTGTACATCATACTTGCTTGTGCTTCGGCACTGTGAAGGACACACAAGGACATGCTTTCAAGGTGATATCCTTCTCTTTTGAGAACCCCCAAACCATGAGCATGAATATCGTCGATCATACTACTTGTGTTGCCTGCACCATGAGAATTATTTGTCATCTTGGAAAATTTGATTGCGCACATGTTAGAGATCTTGCTTCGACTTGTCATTTGCACATTTCTATACCTCATGACATATATACCTTGTGTGTTGCATCCAATTCTTGGATTACTTGCTCCTATCACATGTTTGGTTGCAACAATGTCATTTCTTCACATATGCCACGTCCCATAGATTGCTACATGATTGACTTGATTGCCTCACACATGATGAACAATTTCTCTTTCTATTGTGTTGAGTGCCACATGATTTTCACTACACCCTATGCACGTTATTGTTGGATTGTCTTGCACTTGACCCATGTGTTTAGACATTTCACTTTATTTGGTGTTGTGAATGATTCTTATGCCTACAATATACCCTTCATTGAGAAATTTATGAATGCTTGCTATGAACTTGAGGTAGCTGCTTATTCTCTTGTCACACATGTTTGCATCTCTACCTCACCATTTCATACTTGTCCCCATGATGTCTTTGCTTGTGCTCGATTTATGTGCTTATATGCCATGTCAAAATCCTTTGTCACAACTTATGCTATGCTTGATGACGACACTTGTTAGGTGAATCACCACTTGAATGCTTGGTTTTGCACTAACGCTAACCACATTTGTTTTTCCAAGTGTTTGTTATCCTTGCTCCTTTTGAAGGAATCACTAGACGGTGCGACATTGGGGAGTGCCCATTTCAAGCTTCAAGATGATGAGTACTTGGTGAACATCCACTTCTACACGGCGAAGCCATCTCTTTCCCATGGTGATTTGGTTTTCGATCCAAGGTCGGATCTTTCCCAAGGGGTGGGGGGAGATGATGCAGATCATCCTATGGATATCACCATGTCAAGAGTCCGTTTGGCAAGTGACACGTGCAACATCTACTTCGCATACATAAAGGTGAATCATCTCCTTTACATGTGCTAACTTGACCCCTTCGAGGATGGTTTACTATTTGACACTCCACTCGTGTGCATAGATAGGTATTGTCGGAATGCTACAGACGACGAGGAGGAGTGCAAGCGCCAAGGAACTATTACACCATCCATGAGGGAAGTGTGGAAGAGAAGACGGAAGAAGACGGAGCTGCAGCAAAGCTACAACCACCGGACGTCGACGAACACCGGACGTCCAGCCACCCGCAGAAAAGACCGCTAGAAGAACTACAGCTGGCACGTGCTACAGCGGCCGGACGACCGATGCCCACCGGATGTCCGAAAAGTCCCAGTGCCCGGATGTCCGACAACCTTTGGAAATGAGCTACACCTGAGAAGAATCAGTGGACTTCCGACGCGCGCTGGACGCCGGACTATCCCGAGCCACCGGACATCCGACCCCCACCGGTCGTCCGGTACCTGCCTGTGCACAGCCGCGGGCCTTTGGCCTTGTAACCCTCTCCCACTTACCCCTTTGTGGCTTAGACTATAAATAGACCACCTCCACCTCCTTTTTAGGGTTAACAAATGTGATAGCTCATTTAGAGATAGAGCTTTGCTCATCCATCCGGATCTACTCCATCGAGAGAGACAACGGCCTCTATGGAGAAGATCCATCTTGGATTCAAGACTCCTCACGAGAAGATCCGTCTAGGATACCATCAAGACCTCCTCTTGGAGATGAACTTTACCTTGTATCTTTCCCTTTGTTGTTCATGTACCTTGTGGATCTTGTGTGTTTGATTATCTAGTGGATGTGTGATTGGACTTGTTCTGGAGTGTTTCCCGTTGTGATTTCTCCCCGTTTTTCCCCATGTTCTTCTAGGGAATCCACTCCAATCGTGAAAGATCGGCCTACACCGGGTTAGCCCTGTATCAGTACCCCACCGATTTGAGCTAGGCGGTTCTTTCGGTTCAGGGGTATCACGGGCATTTTGCGTGTCGTGATTTCACAGGAGGGGGGAGTTTTCGTGTGCGTTGTAATTTTGGGATAGCAAGGTGCGGGTTGAGATGGAGGAAGTTGTCGGAGCACAACGAGACAAAGAGATATCTAAAAATTTTGGTGTAATAAGGCGCGGGTTGAAGAGGCGGGAGTTTCGCAGCACGATAGACAGAGATGCTAGCTTGAAATTTCGGCATAATAAGGCGCGGCTTGAAATTTCAGGATAACAAGCTTAATGTGTACGAAAAAAAGAAAATTCGCACCTCACTAGAGAGAGCCATGGCCCATTTTACTATATTACTAGAAATGCATTCAAATACAACAACAGAAAACTAAAAAAAATCGGGACAACAAACATAACATGTACAGTACCAAATTAATTTGCACTTCCCTCAACAATAAAAAGAATAATTCATGTTGTCTAGCATATGGACTAAATTTGAGTACATTTTCCTTGTTTGAATGAGATTGTACTCGGGTTAGTTATACAACCATCTAAATATTATCTTCACAACACATGACATGAATATAGGAGTAGTAAATTCCCATATAAATATGAACTACATGTACAATAATCTCGAATTAAAATATATGTATCCATTTTATGTTGAATTCAAATCATAGTACATGTATGCTCTAGCTAGATGTTCGGAATCTAAAACATGTACGATACTACGTATAATGTGTTTAACACACAACACACACACACGCACACACACACACACCATTTAGACTAGTAAGGTACACGTGCATTGCACGCATGAGATTTGGCAACCAAATTATGAATAAATATCACATTATAGCATGTAAGCTTTGAGTCATATATGCATGATGTAGATGTTCGTTTAATCCTATATACCTAAGAGATTCATCCCACTACTTGATTTATCTCAACATGCATCCCATCCATGTCATCACACATGCCCCATCATCCATCCGGTTTCAAGTAAGCGTTCCTTTTTCCAATAGTAACAACCATGCATGTTCCCCTTAGCAAAAAAATAACAATTTTTTAGTTAATAGATCTGCCATCTCACCCAGATAACAAACCAACAAATCCTGGGAGATATACAGCCATCCTAGCTACCGAAGCGACACGACGTTTACTCTTCGTAACAAATGAGGTAGCCATAACTATAGGAGCCTAGACCATGAAGATGCATCTTACATCTTCCCACCTATTCTAACTGAGTTGCAGCCACAGAAACTGAGCTCCGGTGTGAGAGACCTTGGTGCCAAGATGGGGCTGGATGATGCATCACCGCGCCGCATCTAGACAGAACGGTTGCAAAGCATATAGCGTGTTGTTGGCATCTGCATGGGCTTCGCTCGGTCGCCTACCTCCGACCATCCGTATGGACTACAACCGGCCGCACCGTCGGGGCACCAGGAAGGAGCCACCGCATGCCTACAATGCGTCATTGGCACTCGCATGGGATTCCCTCAAACAGCCACCTCCGATCGCCCGTACTGACTTCACCTAGTCGCACTGCCATCCACACCCTAGTCTACGCCATCGCGGCACCAACAGGAAGTCTTGCCGCTTCCCCGTGCTGGAGCCCCTTAGCCCTCCTGCCTTTGCTCCATCATGGAGCGCGGTTAGTCGGTCAGCCTGGCATGCCATGGGAGAGGAAGTTAAGGGTTCTTTGCAGTAAGGATATCTAATTTCTCTTATGTTGTGTCAGCATCACTACAGCCAGAAGCCTGTGGGATTTCAGTTCAATTGGCAAGTTGAACTCCTATCATTGGCTTCATTGTTCCCGTCAGCAAGGTAAATGGGATTCTTTCCTAATTATGAAATCTGAAGGTCACTGTTATTGTTGATATTTACTCAACCGGACCATGAATCAATAGCCAATTTGACATCACACATTAGAATTGGACGATTTGCCCCAGTGCATTTCACTCATATCTGTGCATTGGGTTTTGTTCAAAGATTTTGGATATATATACTTACAGAAGCAGTCCACCGGTCCATCTCTTTGTGTTTGTTATCCACTGATCTTCCTGTGGGAGTAAATAACCATGGGTAGCCTAGCCGGCTCCCCCTGGCCCTTCTGAAAAAATTACGAGCCGATTCGACCCTCAAGAATCCAAGACACAGGGCCGCCTTCCCCTTGCCGGCTGTCTCTAGGCCGGCTATCGGAAGGCGGCCCGACTTTAGCCCTCATGAAGAAAAGCCGCGGGAGGGCCGGCTCCGAGAAGCCGGCCGCGAGAAGGCCGACTCCATGAAGCTGGCTCCCATAAAGCGGTCAAGATCGTACCCTCGAATTCTGCATCCACATAACGGCGATGTGACGGGGCGCGGCTACAGTGAAGCCTGCCACCCCCGAATCCCAGAGCATGCGTGGCACAGTGCGCCGTACGGGCGGCCATGACCCGTCCGGCGCAGCACTGTTGCCATGTTGACCCTGATGTCATCCACGACGGGCTACCAGTACGGCCTACGGGTGGTGGGCCCCTTCGGGCAGAGAGACACCCGAAGGCGGCAAAGCCTCCCCCAATCGGCCCAAGATAGAGCCGGCTCCCCACCGCCGGCTTGCCACCTCCCTCGAAGAAGAGGCCCCATTAAGGAGACAAGACGCGGTGAGGCTACAGCGATCGCCCGCCGGGCGGCGGCACTGTAGCCATGCCCATCTCGGCGAAGCCCTCGTCACCAAGATTAAGCAACAGTAACCAGCCGCCGACAAGGCCCTGGACAGTGGGGCCTGCCTGTCGACCAAGGAGCTGGCAGCCGGCTGGACCCACAAGCCGGCGGGCCCCAGTAGCCGGCGCAGAAGCAGGAGAGCGTAGACACAGACGGCTGGGCCCCGCGCCTAGCCGGATTACCATTGTACCCCCGGGGGTAGGCCTATATAAATCCCCCGGGGCATCCATGCAAAGAGAGATCGATCCCTGCTAGCTTTAGACACCACATTGGGAGGAGAAGAGAGCAAGCCTTGCCCTTCTTCCTCCTCTCGCCAAACAGCTCAAGGAGCATCGTGTAGCTACTTATTCATCTAGTGATCATGCGGAGACCCCGCAGAGCAGCAGTAGGGGTGTTATCTCCATGGAGAGCCCCGAAGCTGGGTAAGATTCGCCGGCGTGCATGTCTTCGCCTCATCCCGTTTCCAGGCACCGGCGATGTCTTACTGGCTCCCACAATGATAAGCCACCCGTTGGCATATGTCGCACCTACCACCCGACACTTCCATTATTGGGTTAATTAAAGAGGGCAGAATGGATGAAGTGGAAGGTTAATTCATGTATATAGGAGGCTAATGTGATTTAAGCTATTTCCTGATAAGTACTTCTTCGATGCTAAATTACCTTAAGCATTACAGAGTTCTTTCTTAAAGGTATGGCATTCCAATTCATTTTCCGATTCCACATTAACATTGCTATGTTCATTCCCTATTGTTGTGGCCGGCCTCCATGGTAATCATTGCGGCCTAATTCTAGCAAATAATCACCGGTTATCTATGGTACTCCATTTTTGCATCACTACCTATAAATGGTTCAATATATCAATATTCACTGATGTCTGTTGCTATATTGATATGTAAATTTCTGTCTAATATATGAAATTTTCATATATTTTTCCTAGCCGTGCGGACTCATGAGATTATTCCATTTTAATTAACATGATTGTTGATTTGCCCAACAAGCAGTAAATTGGGTGCTCTAACCTTCCTCTTTTCTACATCTGGCATCTGCAAGTGATGTTCCTTTTTTACTGCTATCAAAGTTGGGATAGTTAATGAAATCATTGAAGAGTAGTGACAACGAAGGCATTTCCTTTGCCACAAGGCCAGCGCCAATCAGGTGTCATCATTGTGACCATGCCTATTTTTATTTTTTACTAAAGTTCTTGATAATTTTGTGCTCTTTCACTATCGTTCAGCGGGTGATCATTTATATATAGTGTCATGCCTGCATCTTATATTCATCTACACTAAGAATAAATGTAGATCACAATAGTGGGCTGAATGCTTGCCCCATGGTGCTAGGTGACGCGTATGACCTTTTCCCCATCTTATGATGTCATGTGATCCATCTTTTTGTAGGGACTAATAATCTATCTATTGCTCTATGATATATGCAAGCTTTTTTCATCTTAATTATGAGCCCCAAGCATCTATTCCTATTTTCCATATATAATTGCTCCCCTAACATCTACTTTTACTAATCTAGTAGTGCTCCTGGTTTCATGGTGCGCCTTAGTCGTTGGTCGACATACTAAGAGGAATGATAACCATGTAGTCAATTTGTATAGCTCAATTCCTTGCCATCTTTAATAAATCAGTATTACCAAACTTGCATGACCAAGGATTATCAAAAGTTTGTTTAGGTTCATGTTCTGGTGGGTGATACGTCTCCAACATATCTATAATTTTTTATTGTTCCATGCTATTATATTATCTGTTTTGGATGTTAATGGGCTTTATTTTACACTTTTATATTATTTTTGGGACTAACCTACTAACCCAAGGCCTAGTGCAAATTGCTGTTTTTTTGCCTATTTCAGTGTTTCATAGAAAAGGAATATCATACAGAATGAAACCTTTGGGAGAGTTATTTTTGGAACAAACGTGATCCAGAGGACTTGGAGTGGACGTCATGAAACAAACAAGGAGTCCACAAGGCAGGGGGCGCGCCTACCCCCTGGGCGCGCCTCCCCCCTCGTGGCTCAACCGACCTACTTCTTCCTCCTATATATATTCATATACCCCAAAAACATCGAGGAGCACCATGAAACCCTATTTCCACCGCCGCAACCTTCTGTACCCAAGAGATCCCATCTTGGGGCCTTTTCCGGAGCTCCGCCGGAGGGGGCATCGATCACGGAGGGCCTCTACATCAACTCCATGGCCTCTTCGGTGATGTGTGAGTAGTTTACTTCAGACCTTCGGGTCCATAGATGTCAGGACCCCGACTCGATGTCACATCGATCTAGCTGGTAACACCTCATATCACTTTGCGGCCTCACGCACGGTATCCCCACGGGTGTCGTCTTACCTTTTTCCCGGGACCGTTTGCGCCTTTTGGCTCACGTATATGATAGTGTCGCTAGCATCCATATGATAAAGAGCCCGGGCTGACATGACTAGTCGTAAACCCAAAGTGGCACAGACTTACAGGGACAGGCATCCATGACCCAGCTTCGAACGTGTCGGTCATCAGCAAGTGGGTCCGGGCTGTAGCACTGGGCTAGCAGGACTCCGGTAAACCGGGCTGTAGCGGGCTAATAGGACTCCGGTACTCAAAGCGTGACATTTCCCCGAAGGGACAGACACAGGAACGAAGAAGGACACATGCCGGCCAGCCTAAGTGTTCCAGAGCAGTAGCAAGCTACCATGGCTCAGCGGTAACACTAGGAGACATTTCCCGGTAAGAGAGGCTACTAAAGATAAACAACTAGATAGTCAGATCCCACACATACCAAGCATTTCAATCATACACACATTATGCTCGATATGTGCAAATACAACGAAGCATCACAACATGACTCTACGACACAAGTACTTTATTTAAGGCTCAGGGAGCCATACATAATATACACACAAAGTTACGGGTCTCACGACCCAACATACAAGTTATACAATCATACAAGCCAACAGCGGAAGTAACTTGTCTGAGTACAGACAACTAGTAAAATAAAAGAGGCTTGGAAAGCCTGGCTATACTATGTGGTCCTCCACAAGCTCAGGGTCACCACCTGGGTCTTTAGCCTACTCGTTGATGTCAACGTCTACATAGAACCCATCAGAAGGGGTTGCAGCGTCTTCTGTAAAAATGTAGATTATAGCAACATGAGTACAAAGGTACTCAGCAAGACTTACATCAGATCCTACATACATGCATAGTATCAAGAAGGGTTGGTGGAGTTATTGCAGCAAGCCAGCTTTGACTCTTGGCTAGACTATCCTACGATACTCCATTTGAAATAGTTTTGCGCACACGAGTCCACCATTCACCACTTCAATACACTACCGAGGATCCACCTCCGTCTTCCTACGGAAGAGCCATCCTCGGCACTCACACTTATCTTGAGGCTTTTAATAGTTTCCATTTACTTGTCTATGAACTGTATAGGCAACCAAGTAGTCCTTTACCGCGGACGCGGCTATTCGAATAGATCATGTTAACCCTGCAGGGGTGTACTTCTTCATACACGCTCTCACCACTTATCGTCGTTTACACGACATGTACTCGGCAACCTTCAAGCGGAAGCCCAACGTGGGTGTCGGCCACGACCTACCTAATCACCTAAGCTTCCAGTCCAGGTTTATCGCCTATTCGGGTTCCATCCGCAGGGAGTCCGGCCGAGGTTTCCCATACGGCCCCGAACGATGTGAACAGGGTTCCCGAGATACCTAACGGGTATTCGGTACACCCGGCCACGTACCTACCGCATCACAGCCCACCCCTACGGTCAGCGCTGTCCACGGCCTCCAGTAGGCTACAAACACCAGAAACTACTTGCAACTCCTGGACGGAGAGCTAGGGTGAATAAGAAGTCGAGAGGGTCCATTGGTTTCGGGCCCAATGCATGGTAGTAGCTGATTCTTAAATCACACATACAGATCTCAGTGCTTAAGGTCGGCTTCAATGAAACAACCCACCATGTACTCCTACATGGCCTCTCATCGATACCTTTACCAAATCGTGTTCACCACACCACTCTCATTACCGACATAATCATTTCACTCTAGCCCATCACCCAGATGAACCAGACCTGACACGACTCTAAGCATAGCAGGCATAGCAAGGTAGGAACAACACATACATATGGCTCAATCAACTCCTACACATGCTAGTGGGTTTCATCTAGTTACTGTGGCAATGACAGGTCATGCAGAGGAAATGGGTTCAACTACCGTAGCACACAGCAGTTTGAATCGCGTTGTCTTAATGCAGTAAAAGAGAGCAGGAGCGAGAACATGGGATTGTATCGATATGATCAAATGGTTGGTTGCTTGCCTGATGGTTCGTTGCACGGATACGATTCCTCGTTAGGGTAATCACGGTACTCCTCGGGGACAGATCCTGTCGCAAAGGATAACGATACACAGGCATCACCAAACAATGTGCAACAATATGATGCATGCACGAAACATGGCAATATGAGTGTGTTGGGCTAATGCAACTAAAACCAGATGTGTTTGAGCAAATTTGAATCAAAGATTCAAATTCCAAATTCAAATATGGCCTTTTAAAGTGCCTTTTCTTGTTCTGATTGAAACATCAAGTTAACTTGTTTGATCATGCATGAAAATAGTACAGATGGATAGATTGGATTTTTCTGATCATTTTTCATATATTATTTGTCCAATTTGGAGTTACAGAATAAAAGTTATGAATTTTTGAAGTTTAAATAATATTCTGGAATTTCCTGATTTAAATTAAATTCAGAATATCATTTACTGCGTCAGCCTGACATCACAGTGACATCAGCAGGTCAACAGGGCTGGCTCAGGTCAAACCTGACGTGTGGGGTCCACACGTCAGTGACCAGGGGCTAAGCCCGCGTTGACCCCGGGCTGGTTAGCTTTGACTAACCCCTGGGGCCCACTTGTCAGCGTCAGTAGGTGGTGGATTAGTGGCTAATTAACTAGGCCACGTCAGCTCGCCGGAGTTCTGGCCGGCGGCGACCAACAGTGCGGCGGCGATAGTGGTTTTGGTCGTTTCGGCCACCAAATGGAACGTGGCGACCACCGGAGTGAAGCTGAGGACGACCCGCGGCTCTTGGCGGAGTCCGTTGGGGTCGGGGTGGCCGGAGTTGACGGCGGTGAGCTCGGCTGCGGCCGCCGGGGTTCGGTCGTGCGCGGGATTGGTGCTGGAGCTCGAAGTCGAGCAAAGTGAGGCGCTAGGGATGCTCTACGGGTTCTTGCGAACGTGTTGGACTCGCCGGGGTGACCAAATGGTCACCGGAGCTGCGTCGACGGCGAGCTCGGCGACGGCGGAGGTTCGGCCGAGGTGGGGATGCAGCTACGGTGAGGGAACGAGGGGAAGGAGAGGGGGAAACGGCTCGGGGGCTCACCGCGGTTGCAGTGGGCGTCGAAGCGGGCTCGGGGACGCGCTGGAGACGGCGAATTCGTCGGCGACGGTGGTCGGAGCCCGAAGAGGGGAACGGCGACGTGGCGGCGATGCAGGGCTTCCGGGGACTCGTGGAGCGGTGGGGAGGAAGAGGGAGTTGTGGCGGAGCTTCTGAGCTACTCGGGGGAGCGAGGGGTGGCCGGAGGCAGTGGCTAAGGCGAACGGCGGCGACGGTGTGCTTCGGCCGAGAGCGAGAGAGAGCGAGGGAGAAACGGGGGAGAGTGAGCGAGAGCAGGGGGGATCGGGACGGGCTGCGGGCGTCGTCCACGCGGCCAGGAGGGCGTCGGCAAGCAGGAGGTGGCCGCGCGGCCGCGCGCGCGCGAGCACGCAGCAGCTTCGGGGCGTGGGGAGGAAGACGACGGGGAGCTACAGTGCTGGGCTGGCTAGCTGGGCCGGGCTGAACAGGGAGGAGCCCAGGTAAGCTTCTCCCTTTTAGTTTTTTTCTGTTTTCTGTTTTATTTAATATAACTGCAACTTTGTTGAATTAAATAAAATACCTAGGCAACTCCAAAATTCACCAAACTACTCCTGGCTCATAGTTGGATTATTTCCAACATGAAACATTTTAGTTTGGAGATATTTGAGCATTTAAATATTTTATATTATTTTAAATGCCCAAATTCAAATAGTTATGATTTAACTCAAGAACCCTAGGATGGCCTAGAAAAGTGTGCACCATTTTTGGCAGAGGTTCTGAACCAAGGCAAAAATGATGGGCATTTTAGAAGGGCATTTCAGGTTCATTGAAAATTTGTTTTAGTAACCCTAGTTGGTTTCAGAGGGGACTGGGGGTTCTGTCATCCCCATTTCAAGTTTCTGATGAAAGAGTAAACATGATGCAACACTCTAATGCATGACTAGCTAGGGTGTGACAACTCACCCCCACTCAAAAGAATCTCGTCCCGAGATTTGGGTTCCTCCGAGAAGAAGGCGGGATACTCGAGTCGAAGACGATCCTCCCTTTCCCAAGTTGCTTCATCTTCAGAATGGTGCGACCATTGAACCTTGAGAAACTTGATATTATGACGTCGCGTGGTACGCTCGGCTTGATCGAGGATACGGATGGGATACTCTCGATAGGTAAGATTATCTTGGAGATCAAGCGTTTCGTGGTCCACTTCACGGATAGGATCCGAGAAGCAACGCCTGAGTTGAGAAACGTGGAAGACATCGTGAACTCTGGAGAGGTGCGGAGGTAGTTCCAACTGGTAGGCAACTTCTCCTCGTTTGGCAAGAATGCGAAAAGGTCCAATGTAACGAGGAGCCAATTTGCCTTTGATACCGAAACGATGGGTTCCCTTCAGAGGGGTGACCCGAAGATAAGCCTTCTCGTCAACCTCGAAAGTCATAGCCTTATGTTTTCGGTCATATTGACTCTTTTGACGAGATTGGGCTGTTTTCAACTTTTCACGAACGATACGAACTTGTTCTTCTGCTTCCTGAATCATATCCGGGCCAAAGAATTGTCTTTCCCCGGTCTCTGACCAGTTAAGGGGTGTTCGACATCGTCGTCCATAGAGAACTTCAAAAGGGGCTTTACCCAAGCTAGATTGATAGCTGTTGTTGTAAGCGAATTCGGCAAATGGAAGGCACTTCTCCCAGTCCATTCCGAACGAGATAACAGAGGCTCGAAGCATGTCTTCTAGAATTTGGTTGACGCGTTCCACTTGACCACTTGACTGAGGGTGGAAAGCGGTGCTAAAGAAGAGACGAGTTCCCATAGCGTTTTGGAAACTTTCCCAAAATCGAGAGGTGAAAAGACTTCCTCGATCCGAATTGATTTCCAAAGGAACACCATGGAGGGACACTATTCGGGAGATGTATAAGTCTGCCAGCTGACTAGCGGTTATACTCTCACGAACAGGTAAGAAATGAGCTACTTTGGAAAGACGATCGACCACGACGAAAATAGCATTATTCCCTCTTTTGGTCCGGGGAAAACCGGTAATGAAATCCATACCAATCTTATCCCATTTCCATTCAGGAATAGCTAAGGGTTGAAGGGTGCCAGCAGGCCGTTGATGCTCTGCTTTTACACGACGACAGACGTCGCAATTGGCAATATACTGAGCAATTTCTCTCTTCATCCTAGTCCACCAGAACCTCTGGCGTAGGTCCTGATACATCTTAGTACTACCGGGATGAATGGTGAGAGGAGATTCATGAGCTTCCTTAAGGATCAAACGCCTCAGGTTTCGCACTTTGGGAACCACTAGTCGATTCCCGAAGTATACGACCCCTTGATCATTAATGGAGAAGCAATTCGCAATTCCTTTCTGAATGTTCCTCTTGATGCGGGAGATTCCCGGATCTACCTTCTGTGCTTTGATAATTTGATCCGTAAGGGTAGGTTTTGCCACCAAGGTGGAGAGAAAACCTTGAGGAACAATGTGAAGGTTCAATACCCACGGGCTAATGCAACAACCCACCATGTACTCCTACATGGCCTCTCATCGATACCTTTACCAAATCGTGTTCACCACACCACTCTCATTACCGACATAATCATTTCACTCTAGCCCATCACCCAGATGAACCAGACCTGACACAACTCTAAGCATAGCAGGCATAGCAAGGTAGGAACAACACATACATATGGCTCAATCAACTCCTACACATGCTAGTGGGTTTCATCTAGTTACTGTGGCAATGACAGGTCATGCAGAGGAAATGGGTTCAACTACCGTAGCACACAGCAGTTTGAATCGCGTTGTCTTAATGCAGTAAAAGAGAGCAGGAGCGAGAACATGGGATTGTATCGATATGATCAAATGGTTGGTTGCTTGCCTGATGGTTCGTTGCACGGATACTGTTCTTCGTTAGGGTAATCACGGTACTCCTCGGGAACAGATCCTGTCGCAAAGGATACCGATACACAACATTACCAAACAATATGCAACAATATGATGCATGCATGGAACATGGCAATATGAGTGTGTTGGGCTAATGCAACTAAAACCAGAAGTGTTTGAGCAAATTTGAATCAAAGATTCAAATTTCAAATTCAAATATGGCCTTTTAAAGTGCCTTTCCTTGTTCTGATTAAAACATCAATTTAACTTGTTTGGTCATGCATGAAAATAGTACAGATGGATAGATTTGATTTTTCTGATCATTTTTCATATATAATTTGTCCAATTTGGAGTTACAGAATAAAAGTTATGAATTTTTGAAGTTTAAATAATATTCTGAATTTCCTGATTTAATTTAAATCCAGAAATATCATTTACTGCGTCAGACTGACATCACAGTGACATCAGCAGGTCAACAGAGCTGGCTCGGGTCAAACCTGACGTGTGGGGTCCACACGTCAGTGTCACAGGGGCTAATCCCGCGTTGACCCGGGGCTGGTTAGCTTTGACTAAGCCCTGGGGCCCACTTGTCAGCGTCAGTAGGTGGTGGATTAGTGGTTAATTAGCTGGGCCACGTCAGCTCGCCGGAGTTCTGGCCGGCGGCGACCAACAGTGCGGCGGCGATAGTGGTTTTGGTCGTTTCGGCCACCAAATGGACCGCGGCGACCACCGGAGTGAAGCTGAGGACGACCCGCGGCTCTTGGCGGAGTCAGTTGGGGTCGGGGTGGCCGGAGTTGACGGCGGTGAGCTCGGCTGCGGCCGCCGGGGTTCGGTCGTGCACGGGAGTGGTGCTGGAGCTCGAAGTCGAGCAAAGTGAGGCGCTAGGGATGCTCTACTGGGTTCTGTGAACGCGTTGGACTCGCCGGGGTGACCAAATGGTCACCGGAGCTGCGTCGACGGCGAGCTCGGCGACGGCGGAGGTTCGGCCGTGGTGGAGATGCAGCTACGGTGAGGGAACGAGGGGAAGAAGAGGGGGAAACGGTGGCGTAGCTCACCGCGGTTGCAGTGGGCGTCGAAGCGGGCTCGGGGACGCGCTGGAGACGGCGAATTCGTCGGCGACGGTGGTCGGAGCCCGAAGAGGGGAACGGCGACGTGGCGGCGATGCAGGGCTTCCGGGGACTCGTGGAGCGGTGGGGAGGAAGAGGGAGTTGTGGCGGAGCTTCTGAGCTACTCGGGGGAGCGAGGGGTGGCCGGAGGCAGTGGCTAAGGCGAACGGCGGCGACGGTGTGCTTCGGCCGAGAGCGAGAGAGAGCGAGGGAGAAACGGGGGAGAGTGAGCGAGAGCAGGGGGGATCGGGACGGGCTGCGGGCGTCGTCCATGCGGCCAGGAGGGCGTCGGCAAGCAGGAGGTGGCCGCGCGGCCGCGCGCGCGCGAGCACGCAGCAGCTTCGGGGCGTGGGGAGGAAGACGACGGGGAGCTACAGTGCTGGGCTGGCTAGCTGGGCCGGGCTGAACAGGGAGGAGCCCAGGTAAGCTTCTCCCTTTTAGTTTTTTTCTGTTTTCTATTTTATTTAATATAACTGCAACTTTGTTGAATTAAATAAAATACCTAGGCAACTCCAAAATTCACCAAACTACTCCTGGCTCATAGTTGGATTATTTCCAACATGAAACATTTTAGTTTGGAGATATTTGAGCATTTAAATATTTTATATTATTTTAAATGCCCAAATTCAAATAGTTATGATTTAACTCAAGAACCCTAGGATGGCCTAGAAAAGTGTGCACCATTTTTGGCAGAGGTTCTAAACCAAGGCAAAAATGATGGGCATTTTAGAAGGGCATTTCAGGTTCATTGAAAATTTGTTTTAGTAACCCTAGTTGGTTTCAGAGGGGACTGGGGGTTCTGTCATCCCCATTTCAAGTTTCTGATGAAAGAGTAAACATGATGCAACACTCTAATGCATGACTAGCTAGGGTGTGACAACTCACCCCCACTCAAAAGAATCTCGTCCCGAGATTTGGGTTCCTCCGAGAAGAAGGCGGGATACTCGAGTCGAAGACGATCCTCCCTTTCCCAAGTTGCTTCATCTTCAGAATGGTGCGACCATTGAACCTTGAGAAACTTGATATCATGACGTCGCGTGGTATGCTCGGCTTGATCGAGGATACGGATGGGATACTCTCGATAGGTAAGATTATCTTGGAGATCAAGCGTTTCGTGGTCCACTTCACGGATAGGATCCGAGAAGCAACGCCTGAGTTGAGAAACGTGGAAGACATCGTGAACTCTGGAGAGGTGCGGAGGTAGTTCCAACTGGTAGGCAACTTCTCCTCGTTTGGCAAGAATGCGAAAAGGTCCAATGTAACGAGGAGCCAATTTGCCTTTGATACCGAAACGATGGGTTCCCTTCAGAGGGGTGACCCGAAGATAAGCCTTCTCGTCAACCTCGAAAGTCATAGCCTTATGTTTTCGGTCATATTGACTCTTTTGACGAGATTGGGCTGTTTTCAACTTTTCACGAACGATACGAACTTGTTCTTCTGCTTCCTGAATCATATCCGGGCCAAAGAATTGTCTTTCCCCGGTCTCTGACCAGTTAAGGGGTGTTCGACATCGTCGTCCATAGAGAACTTCAAAAGGGGCTTTACCCAAGCTAGATTGATAGCTGTTGTTGTAAGCGAATTCGGCAAATGGAAGGCACTTCTCCCAGTCCATTCCGAACGAGATAACAGAGGCTCGAAGCATGTCCTCTAGAATTTGGTTGACGCGTTCCACTTGACCACTTGACTGAGGGTGGAAAGCGGTGCTAAAGAAGAGACGAGTTCCCATAGCGTTTTGGAAACTTTCCCAAAATCGAGAGGTGAAAAGACTTCCTCGATCCGAATTGATTTCCAAAGGAACACGATGGAGGGACACTATTCGGGAGATGTATAAGTCTGCCAGCTGACTAGCGGTTATACTCTCACGAACAGGTAAGAAATGAGCTACTTTGGAAAGACGATCGACCACGACGAAAATAGCATTATTCCCTCTTTTGGTCCGGGGAAAACCGGTAATGAAATCCATACCAATCTTATCCCATTTCCATTCAGGAATAGCTAAGGGTTGAAGGGTGCCAGCAGGCCGTTGATGCTCTGCTTTTACACGACGACAGACGTCGCAATTGGCAATATACTGAGCAATTTCTCTCTTCATCCTAGTCCACCAGAACCTCTGGCGTAGGTCCTGATACATCTTAGTACTACCGGGATGAATGGTGAGAGGAGATTCATGAGCTTCCTTAAGGATCAATCGCCTCAGGTTGCGCACCTTGGGAACCACTAGTCGATCCCCGAAGTATACGACTCCTTGATCATTAACGGAGAAACAATTCGCAATTTCTTTCTGAATGTTTCTCTTGATGCGGGAGATTCCCGGATCTACCTTCTGTGCTTTGATAATTTGATCCGTAAGGGTAGGTTTTTCCACCAAGGTGGAGAGAAAACCTTGAGGTACAATGTGAAGGTTAAGCTTCCGAAATTCCTCATGGAGAAGCGGTTGACTTTGTTGTAACATCAGGTTGTTACAATAAGATTTACGACTTAGCGCATCAGCCATGACGTTGGCTTTCCCTGGGGTGTAGGTTATTCCTAAGTCGAAGTCTGTGATCAATTCAACCCAACGTCTTTGCCTAAGATTCAGATCCGGTTGGGTGAAGATGTACTTCAGACTTTGGTGATCAGTGAATATTTCGCAACGATTACCGAGAAGGTAATGTCGCCAGGTCTTAAGTGCATAGACTACGGCTGCAAGTTCTAGATCATGAGTAGGGTAATTCTCCTCATGTGGGTGCAATTGCCGTGAAGCGTAAGCAATTACGTGTCGATCTTGCATGAGAATGCAACCTAGCCCTTGTCGTGAGGCGTCGCAGTAGATAACAAAGTCTTTGGAGAAGTCTGGTGGTACCAGCACAGGAGCAGAGGTCAGGCGTCTTTTCAGTTCCTGAAAGCTGTGCTCACATTGTGGAGTCCATTCGAACTTTTTATCTTTCTTGAGGAGTTCGGTTAGAGGTTTAGCAACTTTGGAGAAGTTCTCGACAAAGCGACGGCAATAGCTCGCTAAGCCTAGAAAACTCCGAACTTGCTTGACTGATTCGGGTGGAGTCCAATCAAGGACGGCTTGAACTCGCTCAGGGTTAACCGCAATACCTTTACCAGATATTACATGACCCAGATAGGTCACTTCTGGCAACCAGAATTCACATTTAGAAAATTTGGCATAAAGGCGATGCTCTCGAAGTTTCTGCAACACTAGTCTTAGATGTTCGGCATGTTCTTCCTCGTTCTTGGAGTAGATGAGTATATCATCGAGATAAACTACGACGAATTTATCCAAATACTCCATGAAGATTGAGTTCATTAACCGAGAAAAGGTGGCTGGAGCGTTGGTTAAACCGAAGGACATGACGGTGTACTCGTATTGGCCGTAACGAGTAACAAAGGCCGTTTTAGGAATGTCCCCGTTTCTGATTTTGATTTGATGGTAGCCCAACCTCAAATCCATCTTGGAGAAGACTGAGGATCCAGCGAGCTGATCATACAGATCGTTGATCCTGGGAAGCGGGTATTTGTTCTTGATTGTGACCAAATTGACAGGTCGGTAATCTACAACCATCCGGTCCGTACCATCCTTCTTCTTGACGAATAGGACGGGGCAAGCCCACGGAGATGAACTAGGGCGGATGAAACCCCTTTTCAAGGATTCATCGAGTTGCTTCTTAAGCTCGGCTAGTTCTAGGGGTGCCATCTTATAAGGTCTTCTAGCAATCGGAACGGTTCCTAGAATGAGGTCTATTACGAACTCAACATCCCTGTCAGGTGGAACCCCTGGCAATTCCTCTGGAAAGACATCCGGAAAATCACGGACTACCGGAACGTCCTCAAGGTCTGGCAAAGGACTGGCGTTAAGAGAATATAACTGCCGCTTGGCTATTCGGGTCAAGACGTTGACTATCTTTCCCGAAGGATGGGTGAGTTGAACAGTCCTAGAGAAGCAATCAATTTTGGCATGATGAGCTGACATCCAGTCCATACCCAAAATGATATTAATGTCTGAAGATTTAAGGGCTATCAAAGATGCAAGGAAGACAAGTCTATCGACTTGGATTTCATTCCCATAACTTACCCTAGAGGTCTGCCATCTAGACCCAGGGGTAGAGATTTCCATAGTGGACGGCAGATCACAGAATGCAACGTTATGCAAACGAGCATAATTTTCAGATATAAAGGAATGAGAGGCTCCTGTATCGAAAAGAACAGATGCCGGGTGGCAATTAACAAGAAGCGTACCGAGAACGACGTTGGAATCTTCTTGAGCTTCTTCGGCAGAGACACAGTTGACATGGCCACGTGAAGCGGTGACCGGTTTAGCGTGGAACACTTTTCCTGTCGGCTTGCCACGGCCAACAGCTTTAGCAAATTGATTGGGGTTGGTCTGGGGGCACTCACGCATATAGTGACCAGATTCCCCACACTTGAAACAGGTCACGGAACTGGTACGTGGAGGAGCATTATTGATTGGACCCCCATAGGGCTTGGCCGGTGCAGACTGTTGAGCGGGGCGAGGCGCCTGGAAAGATGGCCTCGGTGTGAACCTGGGTGGCAAGGCGGTGTTGGGTACCCACACGCGGCGCTTCTGAGGACCAGCACCGGATGAGGAACCCATGTCACGTCCATGCTTGCGTGTTGCGTCATAGTCAGTCTGACCAGTTTCAGCACTGATGGCTTTGTTGACAAGTTTCGAAAAAGATGTGCACTCATGCAGGCGGAGGTCGCGGCGAAGCTCAGGACTAAGGCCCTTACGGAACCTTGCTTGCTTCTTGGCGTCAGTAGACACTTCCTCAGCTGCATATCGGGCGAGCTTACCAAACTCTCTGCTATAGGCATCCACGGAAAGTCGGCCTTGGGTGAAATTGCAAAATTCTTCACGCTTACGGTCCATG
The DNA here is from genome assembly GCF_018294505.1 of Triticum aestivum. Taxonomy (NCBI): domain Eukaryota; kingdom Viridiplantae; phylum Streptophyta; class Magnoliopsida; order Poales; family Poaceae; genus Triticum; species Triticum aestivum. The sequence continues at coordinate 277,858,442 of NC_057800.1, read as the reverse complement.
AGACGCTCCGGAATGTGATGTTCACGGAAAGCCTCGCTGAACTCAGCCCAAGTAGTGACATGGCCCGCTGGGCGCATAGCTCCATAATTCTCCCACCATAGACTGGCGGGGCCTTCAAGATGATATGCGGCAAAGGTGACCTTGTCAGCCTCCGCTACTAGCGCGGAACGCAGCTTGTGAGAAATACTGCGAAGCCAGTCATCAGCGTCGAGAGGCTCGACGGAGTGGTGGAACGTGGGTGGATGCAATTTGATAAAATCGCTGAGTGACACCACGTTAGCCCTCTGATGGTGTGTTGTATTCTGTTCAATACGCTCCAACAAACGGTTTGTCTCCCGCTTGTTTCTCTCAGCTTCCATCATCACCTCGGCTAGTGAAGGAGGATGAGGCAGATTTTCATTCCTGGCTTCACTGCCTTCGGCCTGCTCTTGAGAAGCAGGGTTGGCACGCGTGTTGACCATCCTAGGTAAACAAGCCAATGATTTAGTCAGAATGATAAAATTCCGACATAGGATACATAATGCAAGGAATAACTCGGAATGCAAGATGATCATCCGTATGACATGGTAGATACAGAAACTGCTTCTTTTATTCCATCGTCATACACACCATACAAGGTTTAGTACAAGACCAAACAAAGTACTATTACGGTGAAAAGGGATTACATCTCATCGGAGGCATTCCAAACTCCTATACATTATTTTTCTACAACTCCGGAAAGAGTACAAACTAGGTCATATCCCACGAGTCACGCGGGACGACAGACGACACAGCTAGTGCGAACTAGGGATACTATCACTAACTCAGACTGATCCGTAGTAGTCCTCGTAGAAGTCACCTCCATAGCCCGGAAGTTCAACATGATCATCCGGAAACAGACGGTCTCGCGGAGCTTGTGGACCATAGGGGCTAGGATGAGGTCTTGGACCAGCAAACGGTGGCCTGCGGGGACCGCGAGGTGGGGTGATGCCTCCTACATCACGCCAAACCATCACGTCTGGCAGAGCAGATCTCACAGGATAGAGATCGCGCATATCTGAAAATCCAGCTTGCACCGCCGGTGCGAACCGAGTCAAAGTGGCCCAGTGGTCAGCACGGGTATTGAAGAGCTCTAACCTTAAGGCCCGATTTTCACGGTCCTTATCCTCGAGCATCTCAGCAGTGGTGCGAGTTCGTGAATCCTCCTGAGTGGAATCAGCATATATAGCCTGGAAATATCCTTGTGCTCCCGGAAGTGATCCTGGCATATACCGGAAGTCAGAGTCCCGAAATAACCCAGACCTGACTCGCATAATGGTCATCATGGAGTAGGCGGCATCCTGCACAGCCATCTCGATAGTAACCCCGAGTCCATAGGAGCAGTGAAGAGGCTCAGTGGATCCAGGATAAGATGGAAATATCCTGACAGTGCAGAGATACTGGCTTTGATTAAAGTCTCGGAATTGCTCTTCGACCGTGTACTCAGGATACCAGCGGTATCCAGCCTCAGTCATTACCCTGACCAACTTAGCAGTATGGCCGGGTACATCTAGGCATCGAGTCAGGCGAACCACTTGATTGAGGTCGCGAGTGGCCATCTGAAAGCACAGTTATAATGCAAAGGCATTAGAATTTCTAGCAAAATTTCGGCAGCATAACAGCTGTAAATGCTCAAAAAGGATATTGAGACATTTGACAAAGGATTTCGTACACACCCAACATCATCATATCAAGTTCTGAATCCATTCTAACAACATAATGTGGTAGTAGAACTGAACTAGGCTTGTATCCATCAAACTTATAAGGTACTACTGATTAGTAACACGTGATCCTGATAGGGAGAACAGATCCTAATTCCTTAACCCCCGGTGGAAGAATGGACTGACTCAGATCAGAATGTCATAAGATATAAGGAGTAAAAAGAGCCTTACGTTCCAACCCACAAACAATTCCCCTACATATAACTAAAGAATTTCTAGACTCAACATCGACCAGTTTGGCTTGGAGAACCTACAGGCAGTCCGGCTCTGATGCCAACGCTGTCAGGACCCCGACTCGATGTCACATCGATCTAGCTGGTAACACCTCATATCACTTTGCGGCCTCACGCACGGTATCCCCACGGGTGTCGTCTTACCTTTTTCCCGGGACCGTTTGCGCCTTTTGGCTCACGTATATGATAGTGTCGCTAGCATCCATATGATAAAGAGCCCGGGCTGACATGACTAGTCGTAAACCCAAAGTGGCACAGACTTACAGGGACAGGCATCCATGACCTAGCTTCGAACGTGTCGGTCATCAGCAAGTGGGTCCGGGCTGTAGCACTGGGCTAGCAGGACTCCGGTAAACCGGGCTGTAGCGGGCTAACAGGACTCCGGTACTCAAAGCGTGACATTTCCCCGAAGGGACAGACACAGGAACGAAGAAGGACACATGCCGGCCAGCCTAAGTGTTCCAGAGCAGTAGCAAGCTACCATGGCTCAGCGGTAACACTAGGAGACATTTCCCGGTAAGAGAGGCTACTAAAGATAAACAACTAGATAGTCAGATCCCACACATACCAAGCATTTCAATCATACACACAATATGCTCGATATGTGCAAATACAACGAAGCATCACAACATGACTCTATGACACAAATACTTTATTTAAGGCTCAGGGAGCCATACATATCATACACAAAGGTACGGATCTCACGACCCAACATACAAGTCATACAGTCATACAAGCCAACAGCGGAAGTACTTTGTCTGGGTACAGACAACTAGTAAAATAAAAGAGGCTTGGAAGCCTAACTATACTACATGGTCCATCACAAGCTCAGGGTCACCACCTGGGTCTTTAGCCTACTCGTTGATGTCAACGTCTACATAGAACCCTTCAGAAGGGGTTGCAGCGTCTTCTGTAAAAATGTAGATTATAGCAACATGAGTACAAAGGTACTCAGCAAGACTTACATCAGATCCTACATACATGCATAGTATCAAGAAGGGTCGGTGGAGTTATTGCAGCAAGCCAGCTTTGACTCTTGGCTAGACTATCCTACGATACTCCAACTTGAAATAGTTTTGCGCACACGAGTCCACTACTCACCACTTCAATACACTACCGAGGATCCACCTCCGTCTTCCTACGGAAGAGCCATCCTCAGCACTCACACTTATCTTGAGGCTTTTAACAGTTTCCATTTACTTGTCTATGAACTGTATAGGCAACCAAGTAGTCCTTTACCGCGGACGCGGCTATTCGAATAGATCATGATAACCCTGCAGGGGTGTACTTCTTCATACACGCTCTCACCTCTTACCGTCGCTTACACGACATGTACTCGGCAACCTTCAAGCGGAAGCCCAACGTGGGTGTCGGCCACGACCTACCTAATCACCTAAGCCTCCAGTCCAGGTTTATCGCCTATTCAGGTTCCATCCGCAGGGAGTCCGGCCGAGGTTTCCCATACGGCCCCGAACGATGTGAACAGGGTTCCCGAGATACCTAACGGGTATTCGGTACATCGTGCCACGTACCTACCGCATCACAGCCCACCCCTACGGTCAGCGCTGTCCACGGCCTCCAGTAGGCTACAAACACCAGAAACTACTTGCAACTCCTGGACGGAGAACTAGGGTGAATAAGAAGTCGAGAGGGTCCATTGGTTTCGGGCCCAATGCATGGTAGTAGCTGATTCTTAAATCACACATACAGATCTCAGTGCTTAAGGTCGGCTTCAATGAAACAACCCACCATGTACTCCTACATGGCCTCTCATCGATACCTTTACCAAATCGTGTTCACCACACCACTCTCATTACCGACATAATCATTTCACTCTAGCCCATCTCCCAGATGAACCAGACCTGACACAACTCTAAGCATAGCAGGCATAGCAAGGTAGGAACAACACATACATATGGCTCAATCAACTGCTACACATGCTAGTGGGTTTCATCTAGTTACTGTGGCAATGACAGGTCATGCAGAGGAAATGGGTTCAACTACCGTAGCACACAGCAGTTTGAATCGCGTTGTCTTAATGCAGTAAAAGAGAGCAGGAGCGAGAACATGGGATTGTATCGATATGATCAAATGGTTGGTTGCTTGCCTGATGGTTCGTTGCACGGATACGATTCCTCGTTAGGGTAATCACGGTACTCCTCGGGGACAGATCCTGTCGCAAAGGATAACGATACACAGGCATCACCAAACAATGTGCAACAATATGATGTATGCACGAAACATGGCAATATGAGTGTGTTGGGCTAATGCAACTAAAACCAGATGTGTTTGAGCAAATTTGAATCAAAGATTCAAATTCCAAATTCAAATATGGCCTTTTAAAGTGCCTTTTCTTGTTCTGATTGAAACATCAAGTTAACTTGTTTGATCATGCATGAAAATAGTACAGATGGATAGATTGGATTTTTCTGATCATTTTTCATATATTATTTGTCCAATTTGGAGTTACAGAATAAAAGTTATGAATTTTTGAAGTTTAAATAATATTCTGGAATTTCCTGATTTAAATTAAATTCAGAATATCATTTACTGCGTCATCCTGACATCACAGTGACATCAGCAGGTCAACAGGGCTGGCTCGGGTCAAACCTGACGTGTGGGGTCCACACGTCAGTGACCAGGGGCTAAGCCCGCGTTGACCCCGGGCTGGTTAGCTTTGACTAACCCCTGGGGCCCACTTGTCAGCATCAGTAGGTGGTGGATTAGTGGCTAATTAACTAGGCCACGTCAGCTCGCCGGAGTTCTGGCCGGCGGCGACCAACAGTGCGGCGGCGATAGTGGTTTTGGTCGTTTCGGCCACCAAATGGAACGTGGCGACCACCGGAGTGAAGCTGAGGACGACCCGCGGCTCTTGGCGGAGTCCGTTGGGGTCGGGGTGGCCGGAGTTGACGGCGGTGAGCTCGGCTGCGGCCGCCGGGGTTCGGTCGTGCGCGGGATTGGTGCTGGAGCTCGAAGTCGAGCAAAGTGAGGCGCTAGGGATGCTCTACGGGTTCTTGCGAACGTGTTGGACTCGCCGGGGTGACCAAATGGTCACCGGAGCTGCGTCGACGGCGAGCTCGGCGACGGCGGAGGTTCGGCCGAGGTGGGGATGCAGCTACGGTGAGGGAACGAGGGGAAGGAGAGGGGGAAACGGCTCGGGGGCTCACCGCGGTTGCAGTGGGCGTCGAAGAGGGCTCGGGGACGCGCTGGAGACGGCGAATTCGTCGGCGACGGTGGTCGGAGCCCGAAGAGGGGAACGGCGACGTGGCGGCGATGCAGGGCTTCCGGGGACTCGTGGAGCGGTGGGGAGGAAGAGGGAGTTGTGGCGGAGCTTCTGAGCTACTCGGGGGAGCGAGGGGTGGCCGGAGGCAGTGGCTAAGGCGAACGGCGGCGACGGTGTGCTTCGGCCGAGAGCGAGAGAGAGCGAGGGAGAAACGGGGGAGAGTGAGCGAGAGCAGGGGGGATCGGGACGGGCTGCGGGCGTCGTCCACGCGGCCAGGAGGGCGTCGGCAAGCAGGAGGTGGCCGCGCGGCCGCGCGCGCGCGAGCACGCAGCAGCTTCGGGGCGTGGGGAGGAAGACGACGGGGAGCTACAGTGCTGGGCTGGCTAGCTGGGCCGGGCTGAACAGGGAGGAGCCTAGGTAAGCTTCTCCCTTTTAGTTTTTTTCTGTTTTCTGTTTTATTTAATATAACTGCAACTTTGTTGAATTAAATAAAATACCTAGGCAACTCCAAAATTCACCAAACTACTCCTGGCTCATAGTTGGATTATTTCCAACATGAAACATTTTAGTTTGGAGATATTTGAGCATTTAAATATTTTATATTATTTTAAATGCCCAAATTCAAATAGTTATGATTTAACTCAAGAACCCTAGGATGGCCTAGAAAAGTGTGCACCATTTTTGGCAGAGGTTCTGAACCAAGGCAAAAATGATGGGCATTTTAGAAGGGCATTTCAGGTTCATTGAAAATTTGTTTTAGTAACCCTAGTTGGTTTCAGAGGGGACTGGGGGTTCTGTCATCCCCATTTCAAGTTTCTGATGAAAGAGTAAACATGATGCAACACTCTAATGCATGACTAGCTAGGGTGTGACAATAGATATTAGCTAGATGGATTCTTATCTCTCTTTGTATTTCAATACAAAGTTCTCCTCGATCTTCTTGGAGATATATTTGATGTAACTCATTTTGCGGTGTGTTTGTTGAGATCCGATGAATTGTGGGTTTATGATCAAGTCTATCTATGAACAATATTTGATTCTTCTCTGAAATATTTTATATATGATTGGTTTATCTTTGCAAGTCTCTTTGAATTATCAGTTTGGTTTGGCCTACTAGATTGATCTTTCTTGCAATGGGAGAAGTGCTTAGCTTTGGGTTCAATCTTGCGGTGCTCGATCCCAGTGACAGAAAGGGAAACGACATGTATTGTATTGTTGCCATCGAGGATAAAAAGATGGGGTTTATTTCATATTGCATGAGTTTATCCCTCTACATCATGTCATCTTGCCTAATGCGTTATTCTCTTCTTATGAACTTAATACTCTAGATGCATGCTGGATAGCGGTCGATCTGTGGAGTAATAGTAGTAGATGCAGGCAGGAGTCGGTCTACTTGTCACAGACGTGATGCCTATTGATACGTCTTCGTCGTATCTATAATTTTTGAATGTTCCATGCCAATATTCTACAACTTACATATACTTTTGGCAACTTTTTATATTATTTTTGGGACTAACATATTGATCCAGTGCCTAGTGCTAGTTCCTGTTTGTTGCATGTTTTATGTTTCGCAGAATATCCATATCAAACGGAGTCCAAATGGGATAAAAATGGATGGAGCTTATTTTTGGAATATTTGGAAAATATAGGAGAAAGATCAACGCGAAACAGTATCCGAGGTGGGCACGAGGTAGGGGGGCGCGCTCCACCCCCCTGGGGGCGCCCCTGACCCTCGTGGTCCACCCATAAGGTGGTTGATGCCCTTCCTCGGCCGTATATAAGCTCATTTTTGGTAAAAAAATCACGGCGAAGGTTTCGGTCCAATGGAGTTACGGATCTCCATATATATACAAAATGGTGAAAGGGCAGCAGAGGAGAACGCAGAAACAGAGAGAGACAGAGAGACAGATCCCATCTCGGAGGGGCTCTCACCCCTCTCATGCCATGGAGGCCAAGGACTAGAGGGGAAACCCTTCTCCCATCTAGGGAGGAGGTCAAGGAAGAAGAAGACGAAGGGCCCCCCTGTCCCCTTCCCTTCCGGTGGCGCCGGAACGCTGCCGTGGCCATCATCATCATCACCGCGATCTACACCAACACCTCCGCCATCTTCACCAACATCTCCATCACCTTCCCCCCTCTATCTACAGCGGTCCACTCTCCCGCAACCCGCTGTACCCTCTACTTGAACATGGTGCTTTATGCTTCATATTATTATCCAATGATGTGTTGCCATCCTATGATGTCTGAGTAGATTTTCATTGTCCTATCGGTGGTTGATGAAATGCTATAATTGATTTAATTTTCTTGTGGTTATGTTGCTGTCCTTTGGTGCCCATCATATGAGTGCGCGCGTGGATGACACCCTAGGGTTAGTTGTATGTTGATAGGACTATGCATTGGAGGGCAAGAGTGACAGAAGCTTCAACCTAGCATAGAAATTGATGCAAACAGGATTGAAGGGGGACCAATATATCTTAATGCTATGGTTGGGTTTTACCTTGATGAACGTTAGTCGTTGCGGATGCTTGCTAATAGTTCCAATCATAAGTGCATAGAATTCCAAGTCAGGGATGACATGCTAGCAGTGGCCTCTCCCACATAATACTTGCTATCGGTCTAGTAAAGTAGTCAATTGCTTAAGGGGAAATTTCGCAACTCCTACCACCACTTTTCCACACTCGCTATATTTACTTCATTGCTTCTTTACTTACAACAGCCCCTACTTTTTATTTATGTAATCTTTATTATCTTGCAAACCTATCCAACAACACCTACAAAGTACTTCTAGTTTCATACTTGTTCTAGGTAAAGCGAACATCAAGCGTGCGTAGAGTTGTATAGGTGGTCGATAGAACTTGAGGGAGTATTTGTTCTGCCTTTAGCTCCTCGCTGGGTTCGACACTCTTACTTATTGAAAACTGTTTTGATCCCCTATACTTTTGGGTTATCAAGACCTTTTTCTAGCGCCGTTGCCGGGGAGCAATAGTGTGGGGTGAATATTCTCGGGTGTGCTTGTTTGCTTTATCACTAAGTAATTTTTATTTGTTGTTCTTAGTTGTTCTTTTTCTTTAGGTATGGATATGGAACACGAAATACCAAAAAAAATTAGGTGTACTTGCTGCTCATGGAGATGAGGAACCTCCTATAACCCTCGATGCTGGTTATGTGAAAGATATTATGTACTACTTTAATAATCCTGAGAAAACCCCATTCAATTATATCATGGGAGTAACGTTGGATCAACATGAATACTTTAGGGATTGTCGCTTGACTCAAAAAGGGAAACTATTATGGGATCAAATTCATATATTAAATTGGTATGCTAGGCAACTATGCTTGAGATATGATTATACTTGTTGCTCTGGGATGAAGGCTCCACACCTTCCCTTTTCATGCAAATTTAATGATAATAAAACCTTAGCTTCTTATGATAATGGTATATATGATTACTATGATCTGGAACAAATAGAAGAATTTGTTGCTTTTATGTGTGCTTATGAAATTGAATCTACGTTTAAAGAGTTTGAAGATTTTGATGACGCTATTGATAGACCTGAAAATTTAGCTATCCTCAAATATTGCTATGAGAATTATGAATACAATTCCGATATTAATGCACTTATTGAGAAAGTCACCACTCTCCAAGAAGAGACTAATATTTCGCAGGAATCTATGGAAGAATAAGTTGATGAAACTGTGAGCTCATTGGATGAAAAAGATGATGAGGAGAGCGAAGAACAAAAGGAGGAAGAGCGGATTAGCTACCCGTGCCCACCTTATAATGAGAGTAACCATCCAACTCCTACATTGTTTAATTTCCCTTCGTGCTTACCGAAGGATGATTGCTATGATGATTGTTATGATCCCGTTGATTCTCTTGAAATATCCCTTTTTGATGATGCTTGCTATGCTTGTGGCCAAGATGCCAATATGAATTATGCTTGTGGAGATGAACTTGCTATAGTTCCTTATGTTAAACATGAAATTGTTGCTATTGCATCATGTTTAAATTTCTGAAAGTTGAATTGGGGAAAGCTGAAAGCCTCAGAAATCATTTCAAAAAAATGATCAACATTAAAATTTGCTTCAAATAAACCCAAGAAAATGTTCCTGTTAAAGCTATAAAAATATTGGCAAGAGGTAAAATTCAAACCAATATTTTTGGAGTCATAGAAATATTTATTTTGGGCATTTGAGTTAATCCAATAATTATTTGCATTGGATTTATATAGGTGATATATTAACTATATGTCCAATAATTCTGATAATTGTTGAGGGGCTTTGGAATAAGCCATTTAGACCCTGCAAAAATTGTCAGAAGCAGAAAAATTAGTTTGGTTCAAAAACCAAATTAAAACAAATGTCAGAAATAGAAAACAGGAACCAAAACACAAAAAAGGGCAAGAACCCTGAAAATGCATTCAGTGAAGCCAAAATGCCCTAAAAATAGTTTTGGTAATTTTGGAAAGAGCTATACATCAAACCAAAATTCTGGAACATTTTTATGGAATAGTTTGGGACATTGAATTTAAATCATATTGTATTTGAATTTGGATCTGTAACATCCCAAAATTCTAAATTTTGGAATGTTATAAACAAATAGATAGATTTGATTGATTGCTTGATTGATTGACTGAAAGTGAGTGAATTTGAAACTTTTTGAAAGTTAGATGAAAGGGAATAAAAGGATTTTCCCAAACTTTCAATTTTGCTTTTATGATCTTCGGGAATTCAAATTCCTTTCATCACAAAAACCCTGGAGAGAAGATGACATGACTTCTTCCATTTATTTAAATGACAAGGGGTGTTGAAAATATTTGAATTTCATTTGAAAAATATTTCCAATTCTGAAACTTTATGCAACTCAATGATTTTCACGAGCGAAGATAAAATGACTTCTTCAAATTATACGAAATATGAGTGGGAGTTTTCAAAGAATTAAAAATTCAAAGTTCTTTTGAATTTATTTTCAATTTGGAGTTATTTGAGTTTTATTCAAATTATTTTTCTCCAAAAACAAAATATATGGAAAATAGGGTAACATGATTCCCTACCTCAGAAAATTGGA